>NC_134814.1:1544066-1549066 GCF_046742065.1 Oratosquilla oratoria
AGATCCACTCGAGTCTCAAAGATCCGCTCGAGTCCTCTAGATCCGAAGGAGAAGAAGAAGAAGAAGAAGAAGAAGAAGAAGAAGAAGAAGAAGAAGAAGAAGAAGAAGAAGAAGAAGAACGCGAAGACGAAGAAGAAGAAGAACGCGAAGACGAAGAAGAAGAAGAAGAACGCGAAGACGAAGAAGAACGCGAAGAAGAGGAGGAAGAAGAAGAACGCGAAGAAGAAAAAGAACGCGAAGAAGAACGCGAAGAAGAAGAAGAACGCGAAGAAGAAGAAGAAGAACTCGAAGAAGAAGAACGCGAAGAAGAACGCGAAGAAGAAGAAGAACGCGAAGAACGCGAAGAAGAAGAAGAAGAAGAAGAAGAAGAAGAAGAAGAAGAGGAAGAATACCACCTGACCCCGACTTCTTCTTTTTCTTCTTCTTCCTATTAGACAACCTTACACCCACCCGATGTCCCCAAAATACCACGGATTGAAAAACGGGAAAAACTGGAAAGACTTTATTTTTTAAGTTACATTGATTCCATCGTAAGAATCTTACGGTGGTACTCTTATGAAATATTCTTTCCTTATATAAAGCTTTCCCTTCCAAAGATTTGTACAAGATTTATATATGGAAAGTTTTTTTTTTTTTAAGAATACTACTGTTAGTTTCGTTCCTCCACATGAGTGATAGAGATGACTAACCCAGTGGGCACCAGTACTTCAACGTGACAATGACCCACCATATTAGAAGCCATACAGTTCATTCCCTGGTCTGTATCTATACACCATTCCCAACATAGTTCTCTTAGGAAACCTGGCCTCATTCAGGCGGACAACATGCCCGGCCCAGCGAACTTTCTTCTCTTGATGACGTCAAGTGTTTTCTCTTGGTTTGCACATTCTCTTAAATCTGTGTTATGCCTTCTCCTTTTCATATTCTCCTACACAAATTCGTGCCAGCAATATGTCGAGTATCGTATTTTCCAAGACCATTAAACGATGCTACATTTCTCTAGTTACGTTCCACGTTTCACATGCATGTAGAACCACTGGTCTGATAACTTTATTAAACCATCTCATTTTCGCTTTCTTGTTAACACTTCGCTTCTTCATTATGGACATTAAACTGTAAAAACATCTACTTGCCGCTGTAATTCTTGTCAAAAATTTAGTCTTCATATATTTTTTGTTAGTCACTGTTGTCCCTAAGTATTCAAATAATTCTACTTCTATCTTCTTATCGTTTATCATTACCATCATCGACTTCTTCGTGGCTCATTTTGAAGGTCTTAGTTTGACCAAAATTTATTTACAATCCCAATTTACTTGCTACTTCTTGACATGGCATTACTAATCTGAGTACGCGTTTTACTTACTTTCTGCAACCACATTTACATCAAATTATTAAAACATTCCGTACCGTGTGACAGTTTCCTGTTTATTCTGGCTGTAGTCAGGGCAGTGGACAAGGTGCAGGGATGACCCGTCATCCAGGAGGTGCTCAGATAAGAGGGAGGGTGGAAGGGTGTGGAGTGTATTCAGGGATGGAATGGGTGGAAATGATTTTGTGCCTTTCCCTTTTTGGCTACCTCCCTTGTAAGGTGGAAAAAGCCTTGGTATATGTAGGTATGTATGTAGTCAGGCTGTTTTATTTATGTATCTGTGGTACACCCTTATTAGTAATGGGATTATATCCAATCTCAATCCCTTTTGTAATGAGGAACAGCCTTCCTCTTATTGTCTGCTGTTAGCCTGTGTAATGCATGACCGGGATTCGGCCCGGACGTACAGGCCATTCAAAGAAAACGAACTAAAACTTGAGAAAATATCAAAATAATTCCAATATACTTACATTAACAAAAACTTAACTATTGGGAAATTGGGTAACTAGAGTTTAAATCTTGAGTGAATTAACGAAAACTAAAGATAATGAAAATAGAACAAAAAAAAAAAAGAGAAAGAGGGTAAGAGAACAAAGGGAGAAATGAGAAGAAGGAATATAGAAAAAGAATTGGACGAAAAGAAAAAGGAAAAGTATAAGGAAGAGGAAAGAAAAAGAAAAAAAAAGAGAAGGAAACATTATTTTTTTTTAAGAAAAGAGAAAATATAAAGATCAATTACAAAGTAATAGCATGTAATAAAGGAGAGGAACAGTATAACAAAAATTCACAGACACAATAACAAAGAACATGTAAGAACATGTGAGAATACACTGGCAGGTACTGTAAAAAATAAACAATGAACATATAACGAAAATTTAATGTGCAGACTGTGTGTGTGTGTATATATATATATATATATATATATATATATGCAAGCCGATATTGAATTGTGTGTGTGTGTGAGACAGAGAGAGAAAGAGAGAGAGAAAGAGCGAGAGAGAGAGAGAGAGAGAGAGAGAGAGAGAGAGAGAGAGAGAGAGAGAGAGAGAGAGAGAGAGAGAGAGAGAGAGAGAGAGAGAGAGAGAGAGAGAGAGAGAGAGAGAGAGAGAGAGAGAGAGAGAGAGAGAGAGAGAGAGAGAGAGAGAGAAAGAGAGAGATACGGCGAGAGAGAAGTACATACAGGAGCAAACCAACGCAGATTTTCTCAATTCAATTCCTAGCACCTGTTTCCAGAGAACTTTAACGAACTAAATTAAAAACTAAATAAACATTTTTGCCATCATCCACCCCCAACTTTTGGGTGCATACCGACGCGGACATTTTAAAGATAACATAATTTGATATTTTTCTTCCTTTTTTTGTTTTTGAATTTTCGGAATCAGAACGAAAAATTCAATAAGTATCCAGGTAGTGAATTCTGATATACACTATAGTGATAATATTCCTACATAAAATAAGATAGAAATAAAATGTTGAAAATACATATATTATTAAAGCAAGCACGGAAATGGCTTTTATGTTTTTCTTTCTTTAATTTTTCTTTTTCTTTCTTTTTTAATATATTTTCATGCGGGGAGGGCAGTTTAGATTTTTTTTTTAAAGATTTCCTGTAGTCAAGAATGTTGATACATTCTCTTTGCAAAATTATCCATCGTGTGAATATTCCATAATAATCTTTTTTATCTGCATATCCAAAAGAGTGACTAAATTACCCTAAAAATAGATTAAATAGAACGAAATGAATGTAAGTAGAATTGACTAGAATTCAGAAGACCACATAGAGAATAAAAGCATAATATTTAAAAGTCCTTGAGCAGGATGCGAGAAAGCATACATCACCGCGGTAGTGGTCCACATCGAAAAAGTTAGCCACCTATCAAACTGGAAAGTAAAGGTGTGCCGATTAATCGGCATCGGTATCGGCAAGAATCGGCAGTTTTTTTAGTGAATCGGCATCAGCGAGATCGTTTTCTTTTTTTTTTTTTAGAATCCGCATCGTTATCAGCAAAATATTGCCGATGACGATGCCGATTCTAAAAAATATATATATAAAAAAAGCCGATTCTCGCCGATGCCGATTCACAAAAAAAGTGCCGATTCTTGCCGATGCCGATTAATAGGCACACCCCTACTGGAAAGCAGCCCACGCCTTACACAGAAAACTAGGGGAAAATGAGAAGAAAACCTGTGGGGACGGCGTACATTGCCACCGAAAATACCACCAATTACAGAGTGGGGTTTATGTCCTGGGCCTAAACGTCCGCATAGTTGGCGGTTGGTGAGTGTCGGGTTAAGTGACCTACGTGAGGTCGAACAAGTCCCATCAGATCACAACGGGAGGAGCCGTTCCCAAATAAAAGTTATTAACGGGTTTGATGTCTTCGTTCAGCTTCAGTCCACTGAAAAAGACTTAGAAGATCGAAACGTCATTTGCCACCTATCCTCCATAATAATCTTTACGTACATTCGTCTGGAGGTGGTGTATGCAAGGCTTAGAAGTGAAGGAATTTTTTTTTTTTTTCTCAGGAAGAAGATATCGAAATGCGTTACTCAGCTAGAAATCTTAAGAAGGTCCATCGAAGAACAGGTGCTCCCAAAATCTGTCCCGAATTAACTACGAAGACACTTAGTCCCTTTTAGTGATAGTGCAAAAACGTATCTCGAAAAAGCCATTATGGTACAATGTACTGTCCATCTGAATAGGTCATCACACTAGGCAGCTTCCACGGGTTTCACCATCTCCGACAGCTGAGAGTTCGTTCGAGTTAAAACGACTTCGGTTACAATATTTTTATTTTTGAAAACGCCAATTATCAAATAATTTTTCCGTCATATATAGCAAACCTGAATGACGAACTTGGAGATTGTAGATGTTCTTAGAGAAATCTAGATTTCTGTAACCGAAGTCATATTCTAGTTATTCAGACGAAGGTTGGAGGTAGGATGTCGGTGGAAAAATAGCCCAGTGTGATGACCCTTTTAGCCGTAGGACTTTGTTAAGTCACTTCACACAATGACTTAGTTCAAAGCCAAAATTTTGAGCCAAAAATCCTACTTGGGATACAATGTTCAAAATCCTCTAATCTGTGTTTCCTTTCCCTGGTTAGGGAACACGTTTAAACACCGGGCATAGTACTACTGGTCTTACATTGTATATTACGTTGTATAAAACGTTGTATATTCTTAGACAGAATGAAATATATCAAGTGCGTCGCCGTAGTGAAGGAAGGAAAGGGAAGAGAGGGGAAGGGGAAGAGAAGGGAAGGAAAGGGAAGGAAAGGGAAGGGAAGGAAAGGGAAGGAAAGGGAAGGAAAGGGAAGGAAAGGGAAGGAAAGGGAAGGGGAAGGAAAGGGAAGGGGAAGGAAAGGGAAGGGGAAGGAAAGGGAAGGGGAAGGAAAGGGAATGGGGAAGGGAAGGGGAAGGAAAGGGGAAGGAAAGGGAAGGGGAAGGAAACGGAAGGGGAAGTAAAGGGATGGGAAGGGGAAGAAAAGGAAAGAGAAGGAAAGAGGAAGGAAAGGAAAGAGAAGGGACGGGGGAATGGAAGGGGAAGGAAAGGGAAGGAAAGATAAGGGGAAGGAAGGGGAAGGAAGGGGAAGGAAGGGGAAGGAAGGGGAAAGAAAGGGAAGGGGAA
>NC_134814.1:1556566-1561566 GCF_046742065.1 Oratosquilla oratoria
TGGGGATATAGTTTACATATTAATTTTTTTTTTAGTTTGTTTATTTTCTTTAGAATAATCTAATTATCAGTTATATTTTCATATCTATATATTTAATGGTTAAGTAATTTATTTAAGTTCAGTTTTTTTTTTTTTTTGGCATTCAGCTTCGTATCTGGATATGCATTTATATGATCATCATATATCTAATCATAATCTGGTTAATTAATAAATAATAACTTGTTCATTTATTAATCTGTTTAGTTGTTCGTCTGTTTTTTTCTAAATTAATCTATATAATTATTCATTCATTTCATTCCTATTGTCTCTCATTCTTCCTCTATCTCTTCCTCTATCTCTTCATCCATCTCTTCATCCATCTCTTCATCCATCTCTTCATCCATCTCTTCATCCATCTCTTCATCCATCTCTTCATCCATCTCTTCATCCATCTCTTCATCCATCTCTTCATCCATCTCTTCATCCATCTCTTCATCCATCTCTTCATCTCTCTCTTCATCCATCTCTTCATCCATCTCTTCATCTTTCTATCTCTACCTCTCTCTAGCTATCTATCTCTCTATTTCTCTATTTCTCTCTCTCTATCTCTCTATCTCTATTTCTATCTATACCTATCTATATCTCTATCTATCTCTCTTTATCTCTCTATCTCCCTGTCTCCCTATATCTATCTCCCTATATCTATATCTATATCTATATCTCTATCTCTCTATTTCTATCTATATCTCTATCTCTCTATCTCTCCATCTCCCTCTACCTCTCTATCTCTCTATATATCTTTCTATATATCTGTCTCTCTCCTCTCTCTCTCTCTCTCTCTATATATATATATATATATATATATATATATATATATATATCCCTCTCTATCTCTCTATCTCAATCCCACTCTCTATCTCTAACTCTCTATCTCTTTATCTCTATCTCTCTTTATCTCCATCTCTCTTTATCTCCATCTCTCTTTATAACTCTCTTTATCTCTATCTCTCTTAATCTCTCTCTATCTCTATCTCTCTTAATCACTATCTCTATCTCTTAAACTCTATCTCTTTATGTCTATCTCCCTTTATCTCTACCTCTATCCCTATCTTCCTCTCTGTCTCCCTCCCTATCTTCCTATCTCTATCTATATCTAACTATATATCTCTCTGTCTCTCTCTATCTACCTATCTCTCTATCTCTATCTCTCTATCTCTATCTCTCTCTCTCTCAATCTCTATATCTCTCATTATCTCACTTTGTCAATCTTTATCTCTTTATCTATCATTATATCTGTCTCTTTATCACTCGTTCTCTCTTTCTCTCTCTGTATCTCTATCTCTATTTCTCTCTCTATTTCTCTATCTCTTTCTATTTCTATTTCTCTATTTATCTCTCTATTTCTCTCCCTATTTCTCT
Source organism: Oratosquilla oratoria (assembly GCF_046742065.1). Lineage (NCBI taxonomy): Eukaryota > Metazoa > Arthropoda > Malacostraca > Stomatopoda > Squillidae > Oratosquilla > Oratosquilla oratoria. Next base: position 1,557,965 of record NC_134814.1, read on the forward strand.
CTATCTCCCTCTCTATCTCTCTATCTCTATATCTCTATCTCTGTATCTCTTTCTATCTCTGTATCTCTTTCTCTCTTTTTATCTTTCTCTCTATCTCTCATTCTTTCTCTTTATCTCTCCCTTTATCTCTTTATATCTTTCACTTTCTCCATCTCTTTATCTCTCTCATTCTCTCTTTATCTCTCTATCTCTTTCTCTTTATCTCTATATATTTATCTCTATCTCTTTATCTCCATCTTTATCTCTATCTTTCTCTATTTCTTTCTCTATATCTAGCTCTATATCTCTAGCTCTCTCTGTCTCTCTATCTCACTATCTCTATCTCTATACCTATCTCTCTATCAATATATCTATATCTATCTCTTTATCTCTTTCTCTTTATCTATATCTCTATCTCTCTATACCTCTTTCTCTCTTTCGCTCTTTCTATTTATCACTTTATCTCTCTCTTTATCTCTCCCTTTAACTCTCTTCATATCTTTCACTTTATCTTTATCTCTTTATATGTCTCTCTTCTCTTTGTCTCTCTTTATTTCTATATCTCTTTCTCTTTCTCTCTTTATCTCTATATATTTATCTCTTTCTTTATCTCTATATATTTCACTATCTCTTATCTCCATCTCTTTATCTCTCTATCTTTCTCTATTTCTTTATCTCTATCTCTCTATATATTTATCTCTAGCTCTATATCTCTATCTCTGTCTCTCTCTATCTCTATCTCACTCTCTCTCTATACCTCTCTATCTCTATATCTCTCTTTCTATCTCTATCTCTCAGTCTCTCTTTATCTCTATCTCTCTTTGTCTCTCTATCTCTTTATCTTTATCTCTCTTCATCTCTACCCATCTCTTTTCTTTATCTCTCTCTATTTCTATCTCTATCGCTCTCTTTACCCCACTCATTATCCCGCTCTTATTGTAGCTCTCATTATATATCTCATTATATCTCTTACTAAATCTCTGTCTCTCATCTCATTATCTCTCCCTCTCTCTCTCGAATCTCGTATCTTTCTCATTACCTTTCGTTATCTCGCCCACGTTGTCTCTCTCGTTCTCGTTAAATATCTCGTTCTCTCGTTATCTCATCTCTCATTATATCTTTCATTATCTCACATCTCTTGCATTATCTCATTATCTCTCGCATTATATGTCTCATTATATGTCTCATTATGTCTCATTATATTTCTCATTATATGTCTCATTATATGTCTCATTACATGTCTCATTATGTCTCATTATATTTCTCATTATATGTCTCATTATATTTCTCCTTATATGTCTCATTACATGTCTCATTATGTCTCATTATATTTCTCATTATATGTCTCATTATATTTCTCCTTATATTTCTCATTATATGTCTCATATTTCTCATTATATGTCTCATTATATGTCTCATATGTCTCATTATATGTCTCATTATATTTCTCATTATATGTCTCATTATATGTCTCGTTGTATGTCTCATTATATGTCTCATTATGTCTCAAACTTTCATTAACTCCCATTAACCCCCATTAACTATAATTACCTCTCCCTCATTATCTATCATTATCTCTCATTATCTCTCCCCCGTTATCTCTCATTATTTCTCTCTCGTTTTCCTTGTCTCATTCTCTTTCTCACTCTTTCTCCTCATTTCTTTTAAGCTACCAATATGTTCTCACATGTTCTTACATGTTCTTCGTTTTTTCCTTCTATAAACATTTGTTATCCTGTTCTCCCCCCTTTATTACGTGCTATTATTTTGTAATTGTTCTTTTTAGTTTTTCCATTTCTCTTCCCTTTTCTTTTCCTCTTTCTTCTTCCTTATTGTTCCTTTGCTCCTCTTTTTTTTTTCTTTCTTTTCGTCCAATTATTTTTCTTTTATTCCTCCTCCTCTTTCCTCCTCTTGTTCTTCTTCCCTCTTTTCTTTCTCTCTCTCTCTCTATTTCATTTTCCCTTTCTTTAATTTTCGTTAGGTCCCTCGAGATATAAACCACCATTTAGCTTCCCAATCTTCACAATAATTAAGTAATTAGTCCAAAAGACTCCACCAGATCTACACAACTCCACCGGGTCTACAGGACTCCACAGGATCTACACGACTCCACAGGATCTACACGACTCCACAGGATCTACACGACTCCACAGGATCTACACGACTCCACAGGATCTACACGAATCTACAGGACTCCACCGGTTCTACAAGACTCCACGGGATCTACACGACTCCGCAGCATCTACACGACTCCACGGGATCTACACTCCACCGGTTCTACAAGACTCCACGGGATCTACACGACTCCGCAGGATCTACACGACTCCACAGGATCTACACGACTCCACAGGATCTACACGACTCCACAGGATCTACACGACTCCACAGGATCTACACGACTCCACAGGATCTACACGACTCCACAGGATCTACACGACTCCACAGGATCTACACGACTCCACAGGATCTACACGACTCCACAGGAAAAACACGACTACACAGGTTAAACACGACTCCACAGGATCTACACGACTCCACAGGATCTACACGACTCCACAGGATCTACACGACTCCACAGGATCTACACGACTCCACAGGATCTACACGACTCCACAGGATCTACACGACTCCACAGGATCTACACGACTCCACAGGATCTACACGACTCCACAGGATCTACACGACTCCACAGGATCTACACGACTCCACAGGATCTACACGACTCCACAGGATCTACACGACTCCACAGGATCTACACGACTCCACAGGATCTACACGACTCCACAGGATCTACACGACTCCACAGGATCTACACGACTCCACAGGATCTACACGACTCCACAGGATCTACACGACTCCACAGGATCTACACGACTCCACAGGATCTACACGACTCCACAGGATCTACACGACTCCACAGGATCTACACGACTCCACAGGATCTACACGACTCCACAGGATCTACACGACTCCACAGGATCTACACGACTCCACAGGATCTACACGACTCCACAGGATCTACACGACTCCACAGGATCTCCACGACTCCACAGGATCTCCACGACTCCACAGGATCTCCACGACTCCACAGGATCTCCACGACTCCACAGGATCTCCACGACTCCACAGGATCTCCACGACTCCACAGGATCTCCACGACTCCACAGGATCTCCACGACTCCACAGGATCTCCACGACTCCACAGGATCTACACGACTCCACAGGATCTACACGACTCCACAGGATCTACACGACTCCACAGGATCTACACGACTCCACAGGATCTACACGACTCCACAGGATCTACACGACTCCACAGGATCTACACGACTCCACAGGATCTACACGACTCCACAGGATCTACACGACTCCACAGGATCTACACGACTCCACAGGATCTACACGACTCCACAGGATCTACACGACTCCACAGGATCTACACGACTCCACAGGATCTACACGACTCCACAGGAGCTACAGGACTCCAACGGAGCTACAGGACTCCACCGGAGCTACAGGACTCCACCGGAGCTACAGGATTCCAACGGAGGTACAGGATTCCAACGGAGGTACAGGACTCCACCGGAGCTACAGGACTCCACCGGAGGTACAGGACTCCACCG
>NC_134814.1:1574066-1591649 GCF_046742065.1 Oratosquilla oratoria
TCCACAAGAGAGAGAACCTCACTCTCATGATTTTTTTTTTTTTTTTCAATTTTCATTTTCTACTTTCCTTTTTCGTTTTACTTCATTTCTGTTTATCTTTTCTGTCACGTGGCATCCTACTCGACCACCATTCGCTTAGTTGTACGTTTGAGTCCCGCACTCCTCTCCGACTCCCATCAGTGATTGCTACTTGCCTGTACATTCTAAAGCCATAAGACAAATGTGACGGCATCGGCCGCAGTTACGCGGCTCCCGGCGTAAACTCCTCACCTTCTTCACCTTCTCCTTCTTCTCCTTCTTCTCCTTCTTCTTCTCCTTCTCCATCTTCTTCTCCTTCTTCTCCTTCCTCTTCTCCTTCTTCTTCTCCTTCTTCTCCTTCTTCTTCTCCTTCTCCTTCTTCTTCTCCTTCCTCTTCTTCTTCTCCTTCCTCTTCTTCTTCTCCTTCTTCTCCATCTTCTTCTTCTTCCTCCTCCTCCTTAGCCTGTTTAACTTCGTCTAGCTCTGGTGAGAATAAAGTATGTGGGTCATATCATCGCAGAACGATCTTTCTGAACTTCTATGTAGAACCAACTTCGCTAACTGCGTACTTGATTATACGGTTTAACATCGCGAACTCGCCCTATCAGGAGGCTAGTATGGTGCCCCTTACAGAAGAAAAGTTAGCATGAAAATCAATACCCTTGGTCCAACTCGCTGGTGGTAGGTCTTGGACTGCCGTCATCTTGACCTACGCCGCAAGAGGCGACGCTCTAATCCGCTCGGCCAGCGAGCCTATTGTATGAATAATAAACCCACAGTAGAGACGATGGAATGAGGTACAGCTCCAGGATCTAAGGTTAATTAGGATTAAACAACAAAGTAATACGACAGAATGTCTGCCACATGCGTCTATTCGCCCGTTTGTGTGTACGTCTCTCTCTCTCTCTCTCTCTCTCTCTCTCTCTCTCTCTCTCTCTCTCTCTCTCTCTCTCTCTCTCTCTATTTCTTTCTCTTTTTCTTTCTCTCTTTTTCTTTCTCTCTTTTTCTATCTCTCTCCCTTTCTCTCTCTCTCTCTTCCTTTCATTCTCTCATTCTCTTTCTCTCTCTCCTTCTCCCTTTCCCTCTCTCTCTCTCCCATTCTCTCTCCTTTTCTCTCTCCTTTTTTCTTCCTTTCTCTATCCCTTTCCCTCTCTCTCTCACTCACTCACTCTCGCTCTCTCTTTTCCGGGGGAACATAAGAACATAAGAATGGAGGAGAGTGCAAAGGACCATAATGCCTACACTAGACAGTTCCATGTCCATTACCACCTATCATCCCTATGAATAAAAAGGTGTAATCTTCTCTTATTAACCAATTATTTCAGCGCTCACTAACTACGTGGTTACCGAGTCTATCCCATTCTTTAACCACTGCTGGTAAACCAGTTCTTACCTATTTCCTTCTTAAACCTAAATTTGTCTAACTTAGAATCATTGCCACGAGTCCTACCCTGCTGTCTTGATATGATGACCTTGACTGTATAACCCTTGTCAAAGTCCTTGACCCATTTGAATACCTCTATTAGATCACCTTAATGAACGCATTGCTAAGGTCAAGGCATATAACATCGTAACTATAGTTGATGTCTGTCGACTTGTAGACACTGATATAATAAAAGAATAAGAAATTTGTTACACACGACCTACCCGTGGGGAATCCAAGCTGCGAGTCACGAATCAAATTATAATATGATCTCTAATACTATTTGCTATTAGTGACTCCAGCATCTTAACTATAACCGACCTCAAACTGATTGGTCTGCAGGTGTGCATAGAAGATTTATCATCCTTTTTAGATGTATTAACAACGTTTGCCTGCCCCTAAAGAAATATGCACGAATCTAGTGCATTAACTGCTCAAAATTTTCAAATTAATGTTCTCGGCAGGATTTCATCTGAACCCGGGGATTTTGCAGCTTTAAGTTTATCTAATTGTTTGACTACATCTTCCTTGCTAATGTTGATGTTAATTAGCCGCTCTTCCCTATTGAAGACCGGGTTGCATTCGGGTACTATATCAAACCTCTCTTATAAATATTGAAAGAAAATATTTTTTTCAAATTCCTCGCTCATATTTTTCTCTGTATCCATCAAGACATACTCGTTGTATTTAATTGGGCCTATCTGTTCCTCAATTATAGTTCTGGTAGATATGAAAGAAGCCCTTTGGGTTGGATCTCGCTTGTCTGGCAACCTTAATTTCGTAGTTACATTTCGCCCTGCATGTGTTCTTTTTAACCAGTCTTTCCATTTCTTCATATCTAGTCTTAAATTACATTTCTCCCCTTTTCATTCTAACATATAGCACTTCTTTTTATTCCGATCTTATTTTTCAACCTATCTGTATCCATTAGGTGTATTAATTTCCGATCTAACTTTCTTGTAGGGTATGAATTTTCGTTTAGAAAAACGAGACAAGGAAAACCCTTAAGAGACTGAATACTGCGCATGTGCGGTCAGAGCTGTCGAGCTGGCTGACCACATGATAGATCTTGTACCGAAGAAGATCGCTTGGCGCCAACCAGAACGAAATATGTAAAGGAAGTCAGCGTAGGGCCAAAAGCGCCTTCTTCAGTACTTGTCCATCACCCTGTAAGCGTCCCATTCATCAGCCTTTTACTTCCTCTTCGCTGTAACTTGGAGTGCAGACCTTTGAGGCAGCATTCACCGGCCCTGGCGAGTACATCAACATCCATTCCGCCAATAGGTCTTGCTCTTTTGTGCCATTCTCTAGCAATCTTTTCACTTTATGCTTGAATGTCATCTCCCTCCATTTTCACAAGACTGTTTCACTCGAAACGCTGAATATCTTTTTCTTCGTTGTTAGTTTTAATCAGTGACATTTTAAGAAAATGTCTTGTGAAGGTGATGTAAAGTATAGATTCTGTTGGGTTGCAGTATCTAGAAAGATCAATATTCTAGCATTTTAAGTCTGAAAATATATGGTCCTGACCTAATCACCTTGATATCTAAAATATTCCTAAATGGGAATTTCATTCAGAATAAAAACGGGTGTAGTATACATTAATACCCCCCCTCTAACCTTTGCTTATCTATTTATATATTATCTTATCTATATGTAACCTAATTTGTTTAATCTATATATCTACTTCCTTATTTATTATTCAATATCACATCTTATTTATCAATCTATTGTTTGTATTAATTTATTTGTCTAGTCATATATTTATCTAATCATTTATTGGTTTACAGCAAAGTTATGTCGTAGCACATTTGTAAAATAATACTGCTGCTGAAGAGGATCACATTTAGTGATCGAAATATACAGATCTTTATACTTTCGCTTATTCTTCTCCGAAAGTGGGTCATCAGTATCATTTATTGGTTTAGTCATTTATCTAATAATTCACTTATTCATTTATTCATCTATTTTTAATAATATTGTTACCCACCTTTAATTCTACTCTCTTCCTCCATATCCACCGATTGTTTACGTCTTGTTACCGAATACCTTCGGGGTGATTTCCTTGTCACCTTACTAATCAGAGTCTTTGCCGTCTTCTGTATCTAGCAAGTGCCTCCTCCACACCTTCATTCCTCCTCTTCAAACAATTATTATTCCCATAAAGCTTCGTTCTTCAACTTCCCTCGCTGGGGAAAGTGGCACAGACAACGACCACAACGTATCCGGGGAGGAGAACCAGGGTGACCAGACTTAGCATAATCATAACAAATTTAGTACGTTTCCCTTAAAAGTTGATAAAGATTTTTTTAACAGAGACCGAACGTATTAAGAAAGAAAAAATTAGCTATGTTTTTCTAGTTTACCATAATCTCAGCTATTGTCTTGCATATTCCCGCTTGAGAAATCTGGCCACTCAGAGGAGACCCTGTGGCTGGAGGTCGAAAGGGCGAATACCCCCAGAACTGTGGTGCCGCAATCCACTGACACTGATGGCCAATCAACAACAAGCCCCTTTAAGGAGTTACCAAATTTGGCAGCTTCCACGAGCTTCACCAGCGCCAACAGTTGAGAGTTCGTTTGAGTAAAAATGCTTCGGTCACATTACATATATACATATATATGCAAAGAAATCACAAAACACACGTGATAAACTATTTTTGCAGAAACCACCGGTGGTTTCTGCAAAAATACACACACACACACACACACACACACACACATATATATATATATATATATATATATATATACATATATTCCAAATATCCAAATTATTTTTCCATCATATAAAGCAAAGTTGAATGATGAACTAAGAGATTGTAGATGTATACAAATGCTAGACATACTGTTGAAATGTTCTCGGAGAAACCTAAATTTCTGTAAGCGAATGTATATTCTAGTTATTCAAATGGAGGTTGGAGGTAGGATGTCGGAGGAAAAATAGCCCAGTGTGATGGCCCCTCTACTCCCTCTCCTTCTTACCAGTTCTCCAATTCAAACGTTTCATCCTCCCACTGAAAACGTTTGCTACTCACTTCCTTGTTTATCTTTCACCCCGCATCAAAGATCTGACATCGAAAGTGAAAAAGAAAGTAAACATACTCAAGCCAATCGCAGGCACTGGTTCTAGATAACAGAGGGAAAGTCTAATCACAGTCTACAAACAGTCAGTAATAACAACACTTGACTATGTTTCCATAGTTTGGTTCCCACCAATCAGAAAAACAAACAAGATGAAGCATTGGGGATCATAACAGACATTACGCACTAAACCTACAAATACCTGTACATAGAAACCAAAATCTTCCCCCAGAATATCATAAGAAAATGATAAGTAGACAGTTCTATGCAAGAGCCATCAACCCACTCATGCATATCATTACATCACACAAGCACAACCAAGTGAACGTAACAAATGATAATAATAGAAATATTACTCTAAGATATACAACACTACTACCTGTACTGCAGAAAACAGCATTGGGTAGTTGTTGTCCTTTTACATTGGATTCCGCCAGGTTATTTTATTCGTTTCTGTCACATTCCCCAAAAGGAAGAGGAAAGCGAAAACAAATATTGGGCCTTTTTGGACCGAGCCGGACTCTCGACTGAATTAAATCGTTTGGTAATAGCCGGGTCCAAAAAAGCGTGCAGTGCCATATTGATACAGTTAGACCAACATTCTCAGAGACTTTTAGCAAAAATACTGTTTGGTTGGATTTCGGAGTGAACAGAACTGCTAGGACGGATTAAATATTCTGACAAATGGGAAACGTCCTGGGGGTACAACAGCCAATTCAATAAAGAGAAAACCGAAAAAAAAAAGAAATCCAGTAACTGTTACAAACTTTGGTATTCCATTACATCAAAGCTTACATTTCGCTTTGAAATACGAGTATGCGTTGAGTTGCTTTCGGGTTCAACGTATAGGGTGCGCCAGAAAAACTAAAAGATTCACAAATGTATCAGTGTGTACAATATACACCGGGTGTTTCTAAACACCCAATGGACATTTCTCCACACCCATCGGACATTTCTCCACACCCATCGGACATTTCTCCACACCCTTCGGACATTTCCCCACACCCTTCGGACATTTCTCCACACCCTTCGGACATTTCCCCACACTCATAAGACATTTCTCCACACACCATCGGACATCTTAACTTACACTCTGGAAAGACGAAGTGTTGGGTGATCAAATACAGGTATTCAAATGGGTCAAGGGCTTTAGCAAGGGTGATGCAGACAAGACCATCATAGCAAGACAGCATGGCAGAATTCGTAGTAATGGGTTTAAATTGGACAAATTTAGGTTTAAGAAGTAAATAGACAAGAACTGATTTATGGGTTGTTTTAAGAGAAGTTTGGATAACTTTATGGACGAGGAAGACAGATGGTAAGGGCCATGGAACTGCTTAGTGTAGGCCTTATGGTCTCTATCAGCCCCCTCCATTTTTGTGTTCTGATTTTTCCACACTCAACCGACATTTCCCCTCATCCATACAAAATTTTTCTACTCCCATTTGTATGTTCTCATGTTTTTTTTTTTTACAGAACAAGTTTAAGAAGAGTAATAAAAAAGGACAGAAGTTTAAAGTGTAGCTCATATGGATTTTCGACCATGCAGAGTTAGGGCAATTACATTCAATTATTTTTTCACGCTATCATATAGACGCATAACAATAGCTGTATAGATCAATATTTGTTTGTGTATATATGTTACCATGCTAGATGATTACCAAAGCTGATTAGTGTAATGTTAGATTGTGGATGCATGTAATGAATATATTCGTGTGATGTATGATATAATGGGAGTGTGTATATATATGATGAGAGATATGGGGGAATTAGTTACTAGCATTTAGTAACTAGTAACTAGTTTGAAATAAACAATGAATTATATCAAATGACAACCCAGCGGGTAGTTTGAACTCACCCGAAACGCACAACAGACTCAAGCTTAAAATCATGATAGTAGTAAACTCGAATGTCATACAATAATATTTGTTAGTACTATTCCCACGTGTCTAAATGCAACTGATAAATCCCTGCTATTAATGAAAAGTTTTCGAAAGGAAGACAGAGTAAATAGAATGTAAGTGGAGAATAAGATAATATCTTAATGTAAACTAATAAAGGGAGCGAACGAGGGACAAGAACTACTCTCTCCTCTGCGATCAGTATGTTCAACATATCATCCATGAAGGCGAGTGAAAGAGGATACGCCAAAAGGAGCTATCCCTAATGGACTATGGACTACCTAGGGTGGACCACCCACTTACGCGGGAACGGTACTTGTGGAAGGTAAGAGAAGTCTGTAGGAAAATGAAAATGTAGTGTAAAAAGGACTATTGCCACTGAGCACCCTTACGCTTGACTTACGCCACATTAACCACCTTTACCTTATGCACTTGGAATGCTGGGCCAGGCTTATAGCCTCTGCTATGAATCGCAGATAAATACAGGACTCGAACACGCGACTAGGAGAATGCGAGGCCTGCAAGCCTTTTAAATTTTACTTAATATTCTTTGTACTATAACTCTCAAAACCTGCTGTTGACACTCATTCTAAAGGATCTATCCTATGTATATATTTGTAAAGCATCTATGTATACATGTAAATTTTAAGAACTGCGTATGTGAATTGTATTATGCAAGGACCATTTCCGAATGGAATAAAGTATTTGACTTTGATTTTGACACCAATTGCTCCACCAGCACACTTGTTCTCTGATGTTTGAGGTATTTTCCTACTGTGAAGTGACATTTACCATGTTTTCTTCCCCACCTTGCCCATGTCCCTCTTAATTATTCTTATATCGTGTTAGGTTACACCACCCAGCTATGTCGTTGATTTGCGTGGGTCTAAATCGAGTTAGCGCACCCGTACTTTATAGATTCCTTTGTATGTACATTTTTCAAAATGTACACGAGTCTTTACTTCCCGTACATTATTGATTATTTTCTATGTACATTTTTCAAAATGTACACGGGTCTTTGGATCTTGCCTATTATCATTTGTGAGCCATTTCTTTATTCTATCTACGCTTGGATTCCTTTTTCGACATCAAAATTGGTTACGACATAGATTTTGACATCAATTTTGAGTTGTATTTTATAAAATGTGAGCCTAGGCTGCGCGGTAGCTCAGTGGTTACCATGTCGAACTCATGAGCAGTTGGTCGTGAGTTCGATTCCCGTGATCAACTGCGCGCTTCTTGCGTTGGTTTCCGACAGCCCTCTCCAGGCGGGGAGGCGACCCAAACATCGGCATGCCGCAAGTGACAGGTTTCTCACTTCTCACTGCATGGGCGTGGGGCGGCGATTGATTTATTACTCTTTGACATAAATCTTGACTTAAACGTTATAAAACGTGATCCTGGTCCTTATTATTTTCACTCAGCACCCGAGACCAGCTCGTAAATGACCTCTCGGAAAGACGATGCAAACCTCGACGAAGTGAGGCGAAGGTCACTAGACGAACGGGAAACGATGGCGTGATCCTTCCGTCACTGCGCCAGAGATGGGATTCTTGGAGCGAAAGCGGACGACAGACCCAGAGGACGAAGAGTGCAAAGTAGGGGGGCTCATTGTTCCGGAAGACAGTCGACATTTCCAGAAGTTATGGGCCATTTGGATATCAACAAAACAGCTACTCCACCCCACCATTTTTCATCTTATATTTATTTGTTTATCTATTTATTTATCTATTCATTCTTTTGTCTATTTATTTGTTCATTTATAAACTTGTTCATTTATTTGTTCATTTATAAACTTGTTCATTTATTTGTTCATTTATAAACTTGTTCATTTATAAACTTGTTCATTTATTTGTTCATTTACAAACTTGTTCATTTATTTGTTCATTTATAAACTTGTTAATTTATTTGTTCATTTATAAACTTGTTCATTTATTTGTTCATTTATAAACTTGTTCATTTATTTGTTCTTTCATTTACTCATTTATTTGTTTTTCATTTATTTTAATGGACTCAGAAGGAACCCGGCTAGGTAATATAGCAGTTGCAAAGTGTGTCCAAAGCTAAAAAGACCAAGAGTGTCAGAACGTGCCTGCCTCTATAGCCCATTCCAGTAATGAAAAAAACAATTAACATTCTTTTCCAAAGACGAGAAGTAAAAAAAAATTGTGTCACTATTGATGTCCACGAGTACACTGAGGCAATCTTGATTAGTATAAAGGTTCACCCTGTGGTGAGGGATAAGAATACCATAATTGAGTTCCTTATTCGTGACATTCCCTCTGGAGCAAGGTTGATTAAATCGGTCCACCTCGTTTTTTGTTTTTTTGTGTGTGTGTGTGTGTGTGTGTGTGTGTGTGTGTGTGTGTGTGTGTGTGTGTGTGTGTGTGTGTGTGTGTGTGTGTGTGTGTGTGTGTATTCACCTCGGATCTGCTGCAGTCTCTGTCGAGACAGCCAGACACCACCCTATGGCAGTGAGCTCAGAGCTCATTATTTGCCGATCTCTGGGTAGGTCTGAGACCACTCACACACCACACACCGGGACAGCAAGGTCACAACTCCTTGACTAACGTCCCGTACCTACTCACTGCTAGGTGAACAGGGGTTACACGTGAAAGGAGACAAACCCAACTTATCTCCGCCCGGCCGGGGAATCGAACCCCGGTTCTCTGGCTTGTGAGGCCAGTGCCTTACCAATCCGCCACCGTGTGTGTGTGTGTGTGTGTGTGTGTGTGTGTGTGTGTGTGTGTGTGTGTGTGTGTGTGTGTGTGTGTGTGTGTGTGTGTGTGTGTGTGTGTGTGTGTGTCTGTCTCACTTTGGCGACCTACTTCGAATTGGGCACCATGTCGCTCACAGATCGATGTCTATGAGATCTCCATCGAATTTTATTTGGATGAAATGTGATGTAAAGATGTGTAGGTTGAACTCTTTTGAGGACACGAAGAAGGAAATAGGTGAGGAGCTGACACCACGAGGCGCTGAGTAACTACGGCCGAAGCCGTCACCTTTGCCGTATGGGCTCCTCAGACTGCTGGGCCAGGTGACAGTCACTTCTGGGAATCGGAGAGGAGTGCAGGATTCGAACCTAAACTTAGCAAATGCGAGGACAGCGCACTTCCGATATGGCACAAGTGCACTATACCTCTTGTGCACAAGATGTATAAAGCAAATGAGAAATAAACGGAAAGAATAAGGTTCCAGGATCGACGTTACTCGATCTGTCCCTGCGAAATGCAGAAGATTTCATTCATCTGCATTGCATAGTTGGAAAGAGCCTCTTCGGTGCTTCAGAGGAATACATTGCTGCTCGGGGGACGAGGAAAGAGGAGGGTAAATGGGAGAAGAGCCGTAGGAGGAGGACGAGGAGAACGAGAAGGAGGAGGAGGAGGAGGAGGGTAGAGGAAAGGAAATTGAGGAAGATGAGGAAAGAGGAGGGTAAATGGGAGAAGAGGCGTAGGAGGAGGACGAGGAGAACGAGGAGGAGGAGGAGGGGAAATTGAAGAAGATGAGCAAAGAGGTAGGGAAATGGAAGAGAGGTGGCGTAGGAAGAGGAAGAACGGGGAAAGGATGAAGAGGATAGAGGAAAGAAAATGGGAGAGGAGGATGAGGATGAGGAAAGGGAAAGAAATAGGAGAGAGGAGGCGTAGGGAGAGGACAAGGAGGAGGAGGAAGAAGGTAGAGGAAAGGGAATAGAGGAGGAGGAGGAGGAGGAGGAGGAGGAGGAGGAGGAGGAGGAGGAGGAGGAGGAGGAGGACGAGGAGGAGAAGGGAAGAGGAGGGGAAATGGGAAAGGAGACCTAGGACGAGGACGAGGAGAACGGGGAGGAGGAAGAGGGTAGAGGAAGGGAAATTGAAGAGGAGGATGAGAATGAGAAAGGGAAATGGGAGAGAGGGGGCGTAGAGAGAGGAGGAGGAGGAAGAGGAGAAGGAGGAGGAGGAGGAAGAGAAGGAGGAGGAAGAGGAGGAGGAGGAAGAGGAGGAGGAGGAAGAGGAGGAGGAGGAGGAGGAGGGAAGAGGAGGAGGAGGAAGAGGAGGAAGAGGAGGAGGAGGAGGGGAAGGAGGAGAAAAGAGAAAGGGAAAAAGGAACTTCAAGTCAAATAGAATCGAAGAAGAAGCGCCTGCAACTAAGTCAAAGTAAAAGAAAAATATTTCATGAAATTAAAATATATTAGTTTTTTTATGTATTTCGTTATTACCATGCATTAAGTCTTGTACACGAATGCCGAGGAGATTACTCTCTTATCTCTAGTTTAGGTAGCGAAAAGGAAGAAGAAGAAAATAAAAAAGAACTTCTAAGAAATGGTCCTCACCTTGCGAAGAAACGAGGCCAGAAAATAGATTTTTCGTGAACCGAAGGTAAAAGAAGGTGAAGGGAAAAGAGTCCTGAAAGAGAATTTAGAGTGAAATGGAATGTAACCGAAATGGGTATTGAAACTCTACAGAAAAGTTTGTAAGAAATGTGCAAGTGTCCTGGGGTGGAATCTTTGCATGGTTCAAGTGGATACAAGCACAGGAGCGAAAAGGACACAAGTAATGGGAAGTGAAAAGGTGTTGTGGGAGAAATGTCCTTCCATTTCTGGAAGTAGAAAAGGTGTCGGGGGAAAAGAGGGACGGTATCCTTCCATTCCTGGATGTAAAACAATGTTGGGATGTGCAGAAATGTCTTCCTATAATTGTGAGTAAAAAAGGTGTGGGGGGGGGGAAGATGTCCTTCCAACAAAAGGTGTCAAGGGAAAAGAGGGAAGGTGTCCTTCCATTCCTGGATGTAAAACAATGTTGGGATGTGCAGAAATGTCTTCCTATAATTGTGAGTAAAAAAGGTGGGGGGGGAAGATGTCCTTCCAACAAAAGGTGTCAAGGGGGAAAGAGGGGCGGTATCCTTCCATTCCTGAATGTAAAACAATGTTGGGATGTGCAGAAATGTCTTCCTATAATTGTGAGTAAAAAAGGTGGGGGGGGGGGGGAAGATGTCCTTCCAACAAAAGGTGTCAAGGGGAAAGAGGGACGGTATCCTTCCATTCCTGAATGTAAAACAATGTGGGGATGTGCAGAAATGTCTTCCTATAATAGCGAGTAAAAAAGGTGGTGGGGAAGATGTCCTTCCAACAAAAGGTGTCAAGGGGAAAGAGGGAATGTGTCCTTCCATTCCTGGATGTAAAACAATATGGGGATGTGCAGAAATGTCTTCCTATAATTGTGAGTAAAAGAGGTGTTGGGGAGGGAGAAATGTCCTTCCATTCCTGGAAGTACAAAAAGTGTCAAAGGGAAAAGAGGGAATGTGTCCTTCCATTCCTGGATGTAAAACAATATGGGGATGTGCAGAAATGTCTTCCTATAATTGTGAGTAAAAAAGGTGGGGGGGAAGATGTCCTTCCAACAAAAGGTGTCAAGGGGAAAGAGGGAATGTGTCCTTCCATTCCTGGATGTAAAACAATATGGGGATGTGCAGAAATGTCTTCCTATAATTGTGAGTAAAAAAGGTGGTGGGGAAGATGTCCTTCCAACAAAAGGTGTCAAGGGGAAAGAGGGAATGTGTCCTTCCATTCCTGGATGTAAAACAATATGGGGATGTGCAGAAATATCTTCCTATAATTGTGAGTAAAAAAGGTGGGGGGGAAGATGTCCTTCCAACAAAAGGTGTCAAGGGGAAAGAGGGAATGTGTCCTTCCATTCCTGGATGTAAAACAATATGGGGATGTGCAGAAATGTCTTCCTATAATTGTGAGAAAAAAGGTGGGGGGGAAGATGTCCTTCCAACAAAAGGTGTCAAGGGGAAAGAGGGACGGTATCCTTCCATTCCTGGATGTAAAACAATATGGGGATGTGCAGAAATGTCTTCCTATAATTGTGAGAAAAAAGGTGGGGGGGAAGATGTCCTTCCAACAAAAGGTGTCAAGGGGAAAGAGGGAATGTGTCCTTCCATTCCTGGATGTAAAACAATATGGGGATGTGCAGAAATGTCTTCCTATAATTGTGAGTAAAAGAGGTGTTGGGGGGAGGGGGGAAGATGTCCTTCCATTCCTGGAAGTAGAAAAGGTGTCAAGGGGGAAAGAGGGAAGGTGTCCTCTCATTCCTGGATGTAAAAAAAAAAATGTGGGGATGTGCAGAAATGTCTTCCCATATTTGGGAGTAAAAAGGGTGTGATGGGAGGGAGGAAGATGTCCTCCCATAACCCTGAATAAAAAAGATGTGGAGGAAGGGAGAAAATGTCCTCCCATCTCTAGAAGTTAAACAAGGTGTGTGTATGGACGTGCGGAAATGTCCTTCTATGCCAGGATGTAAAAAAAAAAAAAAGTGGGAGAATGTCCTCACGTGGCTGGAAGTATACATAAATATACCAAGGCTTTTTCCCCCTTACAAGGGAGGTAGCCAAAAAGAAAAAGGCATAAAATCATTCCCACCCATTCCATCCCTAAATACACTCCACTCACCTCCACCCTCCCTCATATCTTAGCACCTCCTGGATGACGGGCCATCCCTGCACCTTGTCCACTGCCCTGGGTCAGTGACTGGCAGTGAAAATAAAAAAAATGGAGTGGGGGGGGATGTCCTCCTATGCCTGAAAGTATTAAAAAGTGTGTGTGGGGGGGAGAAAATGCCCTCCCATAACTGAAAGATAAAAAGGGAAATGTGGGGAAATGTCCCTCCATGCCTGGTCACTTCACTTTGCTGGGTAAAGAAACTAAGAAAAACAAGAAAGAAAAAACATGATACGTTTACCCCCCTAATCATAAGACACACTAGGTCAGAAAACGAAGAACGGATACCTCAAGCAACGGCGAGCACAATATCCGGTAATGATAAGAACGAGGAAGAGGACAATTGCGAACACAGACGAAGTATCAGACAACCGCATCGTGATAGAAGAAAACAAGACAGAGGACAACCGAGGCAGAGTTCATTACGAAAAGGCCAATAGGACCGGCGGGAAGAGCCGAAGCGAGAAAATGGACAACTTATCACAAAAGCAAAGTGGGCCAAACGCGGAAACAGATGGAACGAAATTATAGACTACTATGGACCGTGGCAGGAACGCTTCCAAGACAAAATGGAGTGAATGAATCACGAAATCAACCTTTAGAACATAAATAGGCCAGAAACGAGTGCCGGGGGAGGGCGGGGGCGGGGGGGGAGGCGACCCTGAGCGAGCCTCTGCTTCTGCTTCAGGGAGTTCTGGTTGGAATTCTGGGCGATTCTGAGGTACGGAAAGCCTTGTGAAGGAAAGATGGGTGAATGGTGAGGGTAAGGAAATAGGTGAGAATGTATGGGAAAAGACGACAGGATGAAGGAACAAATGAATAGAAAGAAATCAATACATATACATATACATATATATTTGTACATACATATATGTATATAAACATATATATATATATATATATATATGCATATAAAAAAAATTCAATAACATGTATAAAAACAATATTACTTAAATAGCCACCTTTTCCCAGCTCACAAATACAGGCTCTTTCCACAATATTTTCCATGACCTTACCAAGGTTGGTCCAAGAAGTCGGATTTCGGCTTTAATGTCCTCCTTAAGTTCTTGAATTGTTCGAGGTTTATTTACGTAAGCTGGTGCTCTCGAGCATCTTCACAAGAAGAAGCCTGGTGACGTCATGTCGGTGAAGAAATAATTAAAAAAGAAAACGCTGAATTCGTCGGACATCTGTGGTCACCTGATTTGATGTCACCAGAGTTCATTTCGTGGCGTTATGGAAATAACTGATTTACGTAAATAGACCCGGAACATTTCAAGATCTTAAGGAGAAGGTTTAAGACGAAAGAAAGTAAATAAACTTGGGAACAATTCAAGAACTTAAGGAGAACGTTAAAGCTGAAATCCGACGGTTAGGAGGTGAATCTTTGCGTACGGCCATGGGAAATATATGGAGAGTTTGTGTCTGTGAGCAGGGAAATTGTGGCCATTTGAGTGATGTCTTTCAAAGATAATACTAAAAAACTTCACTAATTATGTTTCCAAATTAAATTAGAAAACATGTGTTTGTAAAAGTTATATTTGTTTTGTACCTGTCTTTCAGTGGCCACCTTGTATGTATATATATATATATATATAATATATATATATATATATATATATATATATATATATATATATATATATATATAACTGGTTACCCCAGCTGATTGTAATGAGCATGAGAAAAGGAAAAGATGGTACAGAATGATAACGTCTTCAGACAAAGGAGAGCGAATAAAGAGAATTCTCGAGAGAGAAAGAGAGAGAGAGAAAGAGAGAGAGAAAGAGAGAAAGAGAGAGAGAGAGAGAGAAAGAGAGAGAGAGAGAGAGAGAGAGAGAGAGAGAGAGAGAGAGAGAGAGAGAGAGAGAAAGAGAGAAAGAGAGAGAGAGAGAGAGAGAAGGAGGGGGGGCGAGGGAAGAGAAAAGCAATAAATGTAAGTAAGAAGAAGATGAGGAACCTCTCAAGCGTGGCCGAGGCTGAACAGACAAACGAGACAATATGCTCGAACCGTTCAAGATGACAGCCTCCTAGGAAGGAGGAAGGATGCGGGCGAGGGAGAGGGGGAGGGAGAGAGGAGGAGGAGGAGGAAGAGGGCGAGGAATGAGGAAGGTAAATGGGAGAGAGGAGGCCTAGGAAGAGGACGAGGAGGAGGAATGAAGAATGGAAATAGGAGAGAGGAGGAAGAGGAAGAGGGAAGAGGAGAACGAGTAGTAGGACGAAGAGGAGTAGGACGAGGAGGAGGAGGACGAGGAGGAGGACGACGAGGAGGAGGAGGACGAGGAAGAGGAGGAGGACGAGGTGGAGGAGGAGGACGAGGTGGAGGAGGAGGAGGATAGAGGAAATGAATTGGGAGAAAGGAGGAGAGACCAGGTGGAGGAGAAAGAATGAGGAAGGGGAATAAAGAAAGGTACGGAAAGGGAAGGTAAGGGAAGGAAATGGAAGGGAAGGAAAGGGAATAGAAAGGAGGGGAAGGAAAGGAAATGGAAGGGAAGGGAAGGAAAGGGAAGAGAAAGGAGGGGAAGGGAAGGAAATGGAAGGGAAGGGAAGTGAAGGGAGAGAAGAAAAGGAAAGGGGGGGAGTACTGAAAGAGGGACGGTGAAAAGGACAGAGAGAGGAAAAACGGAAGAAAAGGAACGGAAGGGGAAAAGGGGAAAGAAGAATAAAGAAGGAAGAGAGAGAGGCGACATTGGAGAAGAGGAACACGGGAAGGGAAGGAAGGAAAGGGAGGGGAAGGAAGGAAAGGGAAGGGAAAGGAGGAAAGGGAGGGGAAGGAAGGAAAGGGAGGGGAATGAAGGAAAGGGAGGGGAAGGAAGGAAATGGATGGGAAGGAGGAAATGGAGGGAAGGAAAGGGAGCATGGAAGGAAGGAAAGGAGGGGAAGGGAAGGAGGGTGGAGGAAAGGGAGGGGGAGGGAAAGGAGGAAAGGGAGGGAAAGGAGGAAAGGGAGGGGAAGGAAGGAAAGGGAGGGAAAGGAAGGAAAGGGAGGAGAAGGAAGGAAAGGGAGGGAAAGGGAGGGAAAGGAAGGAAATGGAAGGGAAAGGAGGAAAGGGAGGGGAAGGAAAGAAAGGGAGGGGAAGGAAGGAAAGGGAGGGAAAGGAAGGAAAGGGAGGGAAAGGAAGGAAATGGAAGGGAAAGGAGGAAAGGGAGGGGAAGGAAAGAAAGGGAGGGGAAGGAAAGAAAGGGAGGGGAAGGAAAGAAAGGGAGGGGAAGGAAAGAAAGGGAGGGTAAGGAAGGAAAGGGAGGGGAAGGAAGGAAAGGGAGGGAAAGGAGGAAAGGGAGGGGAAGGAAGGAAAGGGAGGGGAAGGAAGGAAAGGGAGGGGAAGGAAGGAAAGGGAAGGGAAGGAAGGAAAGGGAGGGGAAGGAAGGAAAGGGAAGGGAAGGAAGGAAAGGGAGGGGAAGGAAGGAAAGGGAGTGGAAGGAAGGAAAGGGAGTGGAAGGAAGGAAAGGGAGGGAAAGGAAGGAAATGGGAGGGAAAGGAGGAAAGGGAGGGGAAGGAAGGAAAGGGAGGGGAAGGAAGGAAATGGAGGGGGAAGTAGTAGGAAAGGCGTGGGGGAAGGAAGGAAAGGGAGGGAAAGGAAGGATGTTGGAAGGGAAAGGAGGATAAGGGAGGGAAGGAAAGAATGGGAGGGAAGGAAAGAAAGGGAGGGGAAGGAAAGAAAGGAGAGGGGAAAGGAGGAAAGGGAGGGGAAGGAAGGAAAGGGAGGGAAAGGAAGGAAATGGAAGGGAAAGGAAGGAAATGGAAGGGAAAGGAAGGAAATGGGAGGGAAAGGAAGAAAATGGAAGAGAAAGGAAGGAAATGGAAGAGAAAGGAAGGAAATGGAAGGGAAAGGAGGAAAAGGAGGGGAAGGAAGGAAAGGAAAGGAAAGGGAAGGGAAGGAAGGAAAGGGAAGATAGAGGGAAGGGAAGATGAAGGAAAGGGAAAGGTAACTGAAGGGAAGGGAAGGGAAGGGAAGGAAGGGAAGGGAAAGGATGATGAAAGAAACAGAAAGGAAACTGAAGGGAAGAGATGGGAAGATGAAGAGAAAGGAAGGGAAGATGAAGGGAAGGAAAGGAAGGGAATGGAAGGGAAAGGAAAGGAAAGGAAGGAAAGGAAAGATGAAGGAAAGATGAAGGGAAGGAAAGGAAGGGAAGGGAAGGAAAAGGAAGGATAAGGAAGGATAAGGAAGGAAAAGGAAGGATAAGGAAGGAAAAGGAAGGCTTAAGGAAGGAAAAGGAAGGCTTAAGGAAGGCTTAAGGAAGGGAAATGAAGGGAAGAGCGAAGGGAAATGAAGGGAAGAGCGAAGGGAAGAAGGAAGGGAAGAGCGAAGGGAAGAAGGAAGGGAAGGCGAAGTGAAAAGACGAGACAATAGAAACTGTACACTTAAGCGGAACGCCCGAACGGAGAACGGGGGAGCGTGAACGGACGCCTGAACGGAGAACGGCAGGAGCGAAGCGGCAAAGCTTTTAGAGAGTGGAAGGAGAACGTAGAGATGAACGTGACCAATAATGGGAACGAGGCCGGCCGGAACGTAAAAAGGGAGAGCCGAACAGCAGGAACGTAAAAGGAGGAGAAAGAACGAAGAACGGAGGGACGTGGACATGGGAGGACAAAGGAGGGGGAGGAAGAGGAGGAGGAAGAGGAGGATGAGGAGGAGGTAGGAGGGGTAGAGAGGGGAGAGAAGAAAGAAGAAATAAGAG
>NC_134814.1:1592149-1594649 GCF_046742065.1 Oratosquilla oratoria
CGCATTCTTCTTTTTGAGAGGGAGAATAAGTTTAAATTTTTTAGTCTTTCTTCATACGGCAGATTTCTCAGCCTTGGTATCATTTTGGTCACTCTCCGTTGTACTCTTTCTAGTTTGTTAATATCTTTCTGGTAGTATGGGGACCAAAATTGTACACAGTATTCGAGATGGGGACGGACCAAGGAATTATAGAGGTTTAGCAATATTTTTTCTGATTTATTTTCGAAGACTCTTCCGATGAAGCCAACTAATTTGTTTGTTGTTTTAACAACTTCTGAGCAATGTTGACTTGGCTTCAAGTCATTTGATATTAAAACTCCTAGATCTTTTTCTTTAGTTACTGAATCCAATGTTTCGCCATTCATTTGGTATTGGATGTGATCATTATTTCCTCCAATGTGCATGACTTTACATTTGTTAACGTTAAATTTCATTTGCCACTTGCTAGCCCATTTTGATAATTTATCTAGATCGGATTGTAGAGTTTCTTTCTCTTTGGTGGTTGGCACTTTACCGGCAATTTTTGTTGTCATCAGCAAATTTTGATACTTTTGCTGAGGAGGCCCGTCATCTAGATCATTTATATATATTAAGAACAAGACGGGTCCTAAAACTGATCCTTGCGGTACGCCACTTTTAACGTCGAGCCAGCTAGATGATGCCCCGTTTATTACGACCCTCTGTTTTCGCTCTGAGAGCCAATCTTTAATCCAGTTGTGGAAATTGCCAGAAAATACTGTGCATTTTTAGTTTGTCGAGCAATCGTTTGTGGGGAACTTTATCGAATGCCTTCTGAAAATCTAGATAGATTATATCAACAGATCTACATTCCTCGTATTTGTTAAAAACGTCATGAAAGAAGTCAAGGAGATTAGTTAGACATGAGCGTTTGCTACGGAAGCCATGTTGCGAATCTTTCATAATCTTATTTCCTTCTAAAAATTTTACTACACTGTCACGGATAATTGTCTCTAGCAGTTTGCACACAATCGAAGTCAGGCTAATCGGTCTGTAGTTGCCTGGTTGTGATTTGTCCCCTTTCTTGAATATTGGTGTTACGTTAGCACATTTCCAATCTGATGGGACTTTACCGAGTGCTAATGATTTGTTGAAGAGGATGCACAAGGGTTTACTGATTTGATTTTTGACTTCTCGCAGAATTCTAGGTGAAATTTTGTCAGGTCCCGGGGCTTTATTTATTTTAAGCTTATCAATCACTTGTACGACATCCCTTTCTGTAATCATGAGTTGATTTAAGACGTTTTGGGACATTTTATGTTCCGGTGGCTGATACACTAAGCAATATTCGTCTGTGAAGACGGATGCAAAAAAATTATTAAGGATTGAGGCCATCTCATTTTCATCATTCGTATGTTTTCCTTCATCGTTATTTAATGGTCCAATGCCGCAGGTAAGCGTTTTCTTCGTATTCGCATAACTGTAGAATTCTTTAGGGTTCGACTTGCTTGCCTCTGCAATATACTCTTCAAGATGTTTCTTACTACGTTTTATCAGTGTTTTGGTTTCACGGCGAATTCTGTCTAGTGTTAGTTTATCGTCTTGGCTTTTAGTTGATAAATACTTTTTGTACGCACTCCTTTTACGAGAGAGGTTGTTACTAATTTCCCTATTCCACCACTTTGGTTTATTTGTTGCCGGACGTCTCTCACGATAGGGAACACAGAGATTTACAGCATTGTTTAGGTCCGTGGTGAAGTTTTGCCACGCATTATCAATATCAATCTCATTCGAAGTTGTACTCCAGTCTAAGTTTGCTAGTAATGATCGGAGTCTATTGAAATTAGCTCTACAGAAGTCGGGTACTTTTTCTTTGCTGGTCTTAGATAAACTGGCTTCCATTCTAATCTTGAATGTGATGGTACGATGATCGCTAGTACTGAATAATGGGCCGACATTTATGTCGTTTACAAGATTTTCTGTTGTAGAGAATATTAGGTAAAGGACATTATCTCCTCGGGTAGGGCAGTTTACGCCTTGGTGGAAGCCACTTTCTAGTAAGTTACTATACAAGTCTCGTCCTGTATGCGAACTCAAATCTTCACCCCATCTCTTCACCGGTAAGTTAAAGTCTCCCATGATGACTGTCTCGCAGCGTTGGTTAGTTTCTACGATTAAATCGAATAATTTTTCGTCATTTACTAGTAGCTGACCCGGAGGTCTATAAACAAGTCCAATTATTACTTTAGATTTACTGCAATTGGTTCTTATCTCAACAAACAATATGTCAACATTTGTTACTGTTTCTGTTTTTAACAGTGATGGTTGGAGGGAGTTATGGACATACAGGATTACTCCACCACCTATTCTATTTTCTCTTTCGCAGCTGAAAATTGTGTAGCCTGACAAACAGTATTCCGCTATAAAATCTCGACTTGATGTGTCCAACCATGTCTCTGCTACTCCTATCACGTGATAGTTACCTGTCGCTCCGAGAATCTCTAGATCTTCGAACTTGTTTCGTACGCTGCGAGCATTAACG
>NC_134814.1:1597149-1619649 GCF_046742065.1 Oratosquilla oratoria
GAGATGAGGGAATGAGAAGAGAGAAGAGAGAGGAGAGAGGAGAGAAGCAGAGGAGAGAGGAGAGGAGAGAGGGGAGAGGAGAGAGGGGAGAGGAGAGAGGGGAGAGGAGAGAGGGGAGAGGAGAGAGGGGAGAGGAGAGAGGGGAGAGGAGAGAGGGGAGAGGGGAGAGGAGAGAGGAAAGAGGAGAGAGGAGAGAGGGGAGAGGAGGGAAGGAGAAGAGAGAGGAGAGAAGGAGAGGAGAGAGGGGAGAGGAGGGAAGGAGAAGAGAGGGGAAAAGAGGGAAGGACAAGAGAGAGGGGAAGGGAGAGGAGGGAAGGACAAGAGAGAGGGGAAGGGAGAGGAGGGAAGGACAAGAGAGAGGGGAAGGGAGAGGAGAGAAGGAGAAGAAAGAGGGGAGGGGAGAGGAGGGAAGGAGAAGAAAGAGGGGAGGGGAGAGGAGGGAAGGAGAAGAAAGAGGGGAGGGGAGAGGAGGGAAGGAGAAGAAAGAGGGGAGAGGAGGGAAGGACAAGAGAGAGGGGAGAGAGGGGAAGGACAAAAGAGAGAGGGGAGAGGAGGGAAGGACAAGAAAGAAGAGAGAGGGGAGAGGAGGGAAGGACAAGAGAGAGGGGAGAGAGGGGAGAGGAGAGAAGGACAAGAGAGGGGGGAGAGGAAGGAAGGACAAGAGAGGGGGGAGAGGAAGGAAGGACAAGAGAGGGGGAGAGGAGGGAAGGAGTATGGTTGAAAGGAAGAGGGGATAAGGAGGGAATTAAAGGGAGAGGAGAGGAGAGGAGAGGAGAAAGGAGAGAGGAGAGGAAAGGAGAGGAGAGGAGAGGAGAGAGGAGAGGAGAGAGGAGAGGAGAGAGGAGAGAGAGGAGAGGAGAGGAGAAAGGAGAGGAGAGAGGAGAGAGGAGAGAGGAGAGGAGAGGAGAGGGGAGAGTAGAGGAGAGGAGAGGGGAGAGGAGAGGAAAGAGGAGAGAGAGGAGAGAAGAGAGAGGAGAGGAGAGAGAGAGGAGAGGAGAGAGAGGAGAGGAGAGAAGAGAGAGGAGAGAGGAGAGAGGAGAGGAGAGAAAGAGGATAAGGAATATGGAGAAGAGAAGAGAAGGGAGAGGGAGAGGGAGGAGGAGGAGAAAGAAGGGGAAGGAGGGGTAGGGGGAAGGGGAAGGAGGTGGAAGGGGAAGGCTAAGGGAAAGGGAAAGGGAAAGGAGGGGAAGGTGAAGGGGAAGGGGAAGGGGAAGGGGAAGGGGAAGGGGAAGACAGAGTATATTAAATGTACTGAGAATAAAATATCACAAAAAGATAAAGAGAAAGAAGAGACGGGTGGGAGAGGAAAGAGAGTAGTGAGAGGAAAAGAGAGGAAAAGAGAGGAAAAGAGGGGGAGGGGGAGGAGGGGGAGTGGGGAGTGGGGAGGGGGAGTGGGGAGGGGGAGGAGGGTGGGGGAGTGGGGAGGGGGAGTGGGGAGGGGGAGTGGGGAGGGGGAGTGGGGAGGGGGAGTGGGGAGGGGGAGTGGGGAGGGGGAGTGGGGAGGGGGAGTGGGGAGGGGGAGTGGGGAGGGGGAGTGGGGAGGGGGAGTGGGGAGGGGGAGGAGGGAGGTGGAGTGGGGAGGGGGGAGGAGGGAGTGGGGAGGGGGAGGAGGGAGGGGGAGTGGGGAGGGGGAGGAGGGAGGGCGAGTGGGGAGGGGAAGGAGGGAGGGGGAGTGGGGAGGGGAAGGAGGGAGGGGGAGTGTGGAGGGGAGGGAGGGAGGGGGAGGGGGAGTGGGAGTGGGGAGGGGGAGTAGGGAGGGGGAGAAGGGAGGGGAGGGGGAGGGGGGAGGGGGAGTAGGGAGGGGGAGTAGGGAGGGGAGGGGGAGTGGGGAGGGGGAGGGGGAGAAGGGAGGGGGAGAAGGGAGGGGAGGGGGAGTGGGGAGGGGGAGTAGGGAGGGGGAGAAGGGAGGGGGAGTAGGGAGGGGGAGAAGGGAGGGGGAGTAGTGAGGGGAGGGGGAGTGGGGAGGGGGAAGGGGGGATATGGAGGACAATTGTGAGTGGACAGGGACTTAGAAGAGTGGGCTCAGATAGATTGAGAGAAGAGGGGAGAAGGGGGAAAGGGGGAAAGAGGGAAAGGGGGAAGAAGGATAAGGAAAAGAGGCTGGCCTCACTGGAGATGAGGCTGAGGGGAGATATTAAAAAAAAAAAAAAAAAAAAAGGTCACTTTTGCCCTGGGCGGTCGCACTGCCAGGGCAAGTAACAATCACCGTTATCCCGTTGGGGATCGGACCTGGGTTTTCGTAGTTGTGAGGGGAGGAGGAGAAAACGGAATAGGAGTAGATTAGGAGTAAAAGTAGTAGTAGTAACAGCTGTGGTAACCGCTGTTGTAACAGTAGTAGTAGTAGTAGTAGTAGTAGTAGTAGTAGTAGTAGTAGTAGTAGTATTGCGAGGAGAAGGGAGAGGAGGAGGAGAAGGGGAGGAGGAGGAGGAGAAGAGGGAGGAGGAGAAGAGGAAGGAGGAGAAGAGGGAGGAGGAGGAAAAGAGGGAGGAGGAGGAGAAGAGGGAGGAGGAGGAGGAGAAGAGGGAGGAGGAGGAGGAGAAGAGGGAGGAGGAGGAGGAGAAGAGGGAGGAGGAGGAGGAGAAGAGGGAGGAGGAGAAGAGGGAGGAGGAGAAGAGGGAGGAGGAGGAGGAGAAGAGGGAGGAGGAGGAGAAGAGGGAGGAGGAGGAGAAGAGGGAGGAGGAGGAGAAGAGGGAGGAGGAGGAGGAGAAGAGGGAGGAGGAGGAGGAGAAGAGGGAGGAGGAGGAGAAGAGGGAGGAGGAGGAGGAGAAGAGGGAGGAGGAGGAGGAGAAGAGGGAGGAGGAGGGGAAGAGGGAGGAGGAGGGGAAGAGGAGGAGGGGAGAGGGAGGAGGAGGGGAAGAGGGAGGAGGAGGGGAAGAGGGAGGAGGAGGGGAAGAGGGAGGAGGAGAAGAGGGAGGAGGAGGAAAAGAGGGAGGAGGAGAAGAGGGAGGAGGAGGGGAAGAGGGAGGAGGAGGAGAAGAGGGAGGAGTAGGAGGAGGAGAAGAGGGAGGAGGAGGAGGAGAAGAGGGAGGAGGAGGAGAGGGAGGAGGAGGAGGAGAAGAGGGAGGAGGAGGAGAAGAGGGAGGAGGAGGAGAAGAGGGAGGAGGAGTATGAAGAGGGAGGAGGAGGAGTATGAAGAGGGAGGAGGAGGAGTATGAAGAGGGAGGAGGAGGAGTATGAAGAGGGAGGAGGAGGAGTATGAAGAGGGAGGAGGAGGAGGAGGAGTATGAAGAGGGAGGAGGAGGAGTATGAAGAGGGAGGAGGAGGAGGAGTATGAAGAGGGAGGAGGAGGAGTAGAAGAGGGAGGAGGAGGAGGAGGAGAAGAGGGAGGAGGAGGAGAAGAGGGAGGAGGAGGAGTAGAAGAGGGAGGAGTAGAAGAGGGAGGAGGAGTAGAAGAGGGAGGAGGAGGAGGAGAAGAGGGAGGAGGAGGAGGAGGAGAAGAGGGAGGAGGAGGAGGAGGAGGAGAAGAGGGAGGAGGAGGAGGAGAAGAGGGAGGAGGAGGAGAGGAGGGAGGAGAAGGAGGAAGAAGAAGAGAAGTAACAGGAACAAGGCAAAGATGGAAATAAACTGGAGGAGAGGAGGAGGAGGAGGAGGAGGAGGAGAGGAGGAGGAGGAGGAGAGGACGAGAGGGGAGAGGAAGAAGAATACATAGTTAAAAGGAATGAACACAAGTGGAGGAGAATGGAGGAAGAAGGGAATATGTGGAGTAAAGAGAGGAGGCAGAAGAAGAGAACTTGAATTGGATGGTGTGGCAAAGGTAAGGAGAGGTAAGTGGTGGAGAGAAACAGAGAAAGAGAAAGAGAGGAAGAAATGGAAAAGAGTGGATAGGAGAAAGAAAAAGGGGACAATGGGAGAGAGAAAGAATGGGAGAGAGAAATAGAATAAAGAGAGAAAGACAGAAAAGAGAGAGAGAGAAAATGAGAAAAAGAATGGGAGAGAGAAATAGAATAGAGAGAAAGACAGACAAAAAGAGAGAGAAAATGAGAAAAAGAATGGGAGAGAGAAATAGAATAGAGAGAGAAAGAGAGAAAAAAAGAGAGAGAAAATGAGAAAAAGAGAGAGATATAAAAGGACAGAAGCAATAGATGAGGAGAGAGAGAAGAAAGGAGAAAAATCCAAAGACAAGAAATTGGGGAAATCCAAAGAGGAGAAAAAAATAAAAGGTTCCGCAGAAATTTGAAGAAGAAAAAGTCCACAGGAAGTCGAGCCAAAAAAAGACAGGAAGTTGAAGAAAATCCCAAAAAAGTCCACAGAGATGAAGAAAAAAATGAAAGTTCCACAGAAGTTTGAAAAAAAGTCCACAGGCAGTTTCTGAAGAAAATCCCCAAAAACGTAGAGAATTGAAGAAAAAAATCCTGAAAAGTTCCACAGAAGTTTGAAAAAAAGAAGGGAAGTTGAAGAAAATCCCCAAAAAAGTCCACAGAGAATTGAAGAAAAAAATCCTGAAAAGTTCCACAGAAGTTTGAAAAAAAAAGTCCACAGGAAGTTGAAGAAAATCCCCAAAAAAGTCCACAGAGAATTGAAGAAAAAAATCCTGAAAAGTTCCACAGAAGTTTGAAAAAAAAAGTCCACAGGAAGTTGAAGAAAATCCCAAAAAAAGTCCACAGAGAATTGAAGAAAAAAATCCTGAAAAGTTCCACAGAAGTTTGAAAAAAAAAATCCACAGGAAGTTGAAGAAAATCCCAAAAAAGGTCCACAGAAAATTGAAGAAAAAATCCCAAAAGGTTCCACAGAAATATGATAGAAGAAATCCACAGAAAATTGAAGAAAATCCAAAAAGGGTCCACAGGGAATTGAAAAAAGAATTCGAAAAATAATAATCCTAAAGAATTCCCAGCAATTTTCGAAAAAGTTCACAGAAACTTAAAAAAAGGTCGATAAAAGCAAATAGATAAACAAATCAAATAAAGAAAATAAAAAAACAAGAAATTAGAGATTAAAAGAGCAAGAAATAATTACGATAATAGTCCTTGAAAAAATGACGATTTTTTTTTAGTGTCGAAGTGACCTACATAAGAGTAAAAAGGAAGTTCTATCATCGAAAAATCTACAAGAAACAGGTCAAGACCCATTGACATAAACTGTAAAAAGGTGGCGTACAGAAGGGTCCCGACTCGGAGGAGGTGGAGTTGGAGGTGGAAGTGGAAGTGGAGGAGGAAATGGAGTTGGAAGAGTTGAAAGTGGAGGGTATAGGGATAAAAAGAGAAGGGAAGGGTAGAGGTAGTGGAAGAAAAAAAAAATGGAGGATCCGAGGAAGAATTGGTTGAGAGAAACCATGAGCGAGCAAGGTAGTGGACGAGATGTGGATGGAGATAAGAAAATCTTGTGATAATTCGACGAAGCCTCGTGAGTCAGGTGGAGAGAAAATTCTGAGAACGGGAGAGACAGAGAAGAGGTCTGGGAAAAGAACAAGGAGAAAGAGAGAGAAATGAGGTTTGTGGAACGGTGAGAATGATAAAGAAAGACAGAAAGAAAGAAAGAAAGAAAGAAAGAAGGAGAAGGAGGAGAAGAAGAAGAAGAGAGAAAACAAGAGAGAACAAGAAAGAAGACGAGGAAAGGAGAAGAAATAAGACGAGGAAAGAAGAGAGAAAATGAAAGAGAGAAAATGAAAAAAGAAAGAAGAGGAAAGAAGAAAGAAGAGAGAAGAGAGGATAAGAGAGAAGAAAAGAAAGAAGAGAGGAGAGAGGAAAGAAGAGAGAAGAAAAGAAAGAAGAGAGAAGAAAAGAGAGAAGAGAGAAGAGAGGAAAGAAGAGAGGAGAGGAAAGAAGAGAGGAGAGAGGAATAAAGAGAAACGAGGAAAGAAGAGAAACGGGGAGAGAAGAGAGGAAGTTGGAAGTTCAGGTCTTGAAGGAAGAAAGAACGAAGAGGGTAAGGTTGCTGGAGAGGGGAAGGAAGGCAAATCAGAGATAATAATTACGAGGAGGGGGGATGGGAGGAGAAAGAATAGCGGTTTGAGGAGGGCGAGATAGAGAAGGCAAGGCAAGGCAAGGCAAGGCAAGGCAAGGCAAGGCAAGGCAAGGCAAGGCAAGGCAAGGCAAGGTGCCCAAGTAAGTGATAGATGCGAGAGGGGAAGGAGGTCACGTGGGGTGATAAGAAAGATACCAAACATGAAAAACGGGTTCCCACTGAATGTGACAGCAATGGGGAGGTGGGGGGGGAGGAGGAAGAAGAGGAGGTTAGGAAGAGGAAGAGGAGGAGGAAGAGGAGGAGGAGGTTAGGAGGAGGAGGAGGAGTAGTAGGAGGAGGAGGAGGAGGGGGAGGAGGAGGGGAGGGGGAGGAGGAGGAAGATGAAGAGGAGGACGAGGAGGAGGAGAATATGGATGAAGACTTTTCGAAAGAGCGGCTGAAGAGATGGAGGTAAATGGACAGATATGCGATGGGGGAGGAGGAGGAGGAGGAAGAGGAGAAGAAGGAGGAGGACGAGGAGGAGTAGGAAGAAGAGGAGGAAGAGGAAGACTCCTGGAGAGATCCCAGTGGCGCCGAGTCAAAGAAGGAGGTGAATGGACAGGAGATGGTCGATGTCCAAAGCGAAAATAATTTGGATTGGTGAAATTGGCGACGGGCAAATAAATAGGGAAGAGGAGAGGAACAAAAAGTATAGGTAAAGGGACTCGGTCAAGAAGGAAAGGACGGAAAAAGAGGTGTGTGGGGGAGGGGGGGGAGAGGGGGAGAGGAGGAGGGGGGAAGGGGGGGAGAGGGGGAGAAGGGGAAAGGAAGGCAGGTAAGGATTGAAGTGGAGCTGTATAAAACAGAGGGAATAGGCCGGTATGTTGGCCTTCGGGGTTGGAAGAAGACTAAAGGACTGACAGAAAAAGGGGAGAACGGGGGAGAACGGGAATAAAGGGCAAAAAAAGAGATACAGAGAGAGAGATACAGAGAGAGAGAGAGAGAGAGATGAAGGGAGAAAGACGGAAAGAGAGAGAGAGACGGGGAGAGAGAGAGACGGAGAGAGAGATACGGAGAGAGAGAGATGGAGAGAGAGAGACGGAGAGAAAGAGGAGAGAGACGGAGAGAGAGAGATGGATAGAAAGAGAGACGGAGAGAGAGAGACGGAGAGAAAGAGGAGAGAGACGGAGAGAGAGATATGGAGAGAGAGATGGATAGAAAGAGAGACGGAGAGAGAGAGACAGAGAGAGAGAGAGACGGAGAGATAGGGAGAGAGAGAGAGAGAGAGAGAGAGAGAGAGAGAGAGAGAGAGAGAGAGACGGAAAGAGTGAGAGAGAGAGACGGAAAGAGTGAGAGAGAGAGACGGAAAGAGTGAGAGAGAGAGAGAGAGACGGAAAGAGTGAGAGAGAGAGAGAGAGAGAGATAGGGATTGGGAGAGAGAGAGAGAGAGAGAGAGAGAGAGAGAGAGAGAGAGAGAGAGAGAGAGAGAGAGAGAGAGAGAGAGAGAGAGAGAGAGAGAGAGAGAGAGAGCAAGAACCAGAAGAAAAAAAATGACAACAGAGAAAAAAAAAGAGTACGAGAAGAAAAAGAAAAAAAGAGGTGTGCGACAGGGAGCGAAAAAATGTGAGAAAAGAGAGAGAGAGAAAGAAATGGGCAAAAAGAGCAAGAACCTGAGGAGGAGGAAAAAAAAAAGAGAGATGACACAATAGAGGAAAGAAAGGCCGAGAGAGAAAAAACAAAAAAAAGGGGGGGGAGGGGTGACGGGACGCGACAGGGAAAGTCAAAGAAATTGCAAAAGGCGAAAACAAAAGCGACTCTGGAAGCATTTGGTAGAAAAGGTGTGGCCGCATTTGCGAAAGAAAATAGACTCCAGAGGGAAGGAGTTAAGAAGAGTTATGGCGAGACAGACAGACAGACAGACAGACAGGCAGAGTGAAACACAGATAGTGAGACAGACAGACAGACAGACAGACAGACAGGCAGAGTGAAACACAGATATTGAGACAGAACAAGAGAGAAAGTGAGACAGACAGAAAAAGAGAGAGAGAGAGAGATACAGAGAGAGAGACAGACAGATTCAGAGAGAGATACACAGGGAGAGACAGACAGAGATACAGAGACAAAGAGAGATAGAGAGACAAAGAGAGATAGAGAGACAGAGAGATACAGAAAAACAGACACACAGACACACAGAGAGAGAGAGAGAGAGAGAGAGAGAGAAGAGGAAACACGAGGACTAAGAGGAAAATGGAAGAGGAGATGGAAGAGAGTGGATGAAAATAAATCCAAGATGTATAAAGTTAAGCAAAAAGATGTGAAGGAGTTGGACGGAGTTAAGACGTCGCTGAAATAGGACGACGTTGGTGAAGAGAGGAGGTCGATGGCGAGGAAGAAGAAGAAGAAGAAGGAGGAGGGGAAAGGTCAAAACACAAAGATAATAGTCTTCTTTTTTAGAGTGAAATAGGAGAGGAAGAGAGGAAGAGAGGAAGTCGATGGCGAGGAAGAAGAAGGAGGAGGAGGAGGAGGAGAAAGGTCAAAGCACAAAGATAATAGTCTTCTTTTTTCGAGTGAAATAGGAGAGGAAGAGAGGATGGAGGAGGAGGAGGATGGGGAGGAGGATGGGGAGGAGGGGGGAGGAAGAGGGGGAGGAGGAGGACAAGGAGAAATGCAATGGGAATGGAAGAGGGGAGAAAAGAGGAGGAACAAAGAGAGAAAATAGGTTGGAGAGAGTAAAAAGAGGGGAATTGGGTGGGGGATGGGGAACGGGGATGAAAGGTTAAAAGAGCGTGGGATTGAGAGACAGCATAGGGTGTATGGTAGTCTAACAAAGATTTTTATTTTATTTTATTCTATTTTTATTTTGTTTTATTTTGTTTGTTTTATTGTTTTATTTTAATTTTATTTTTCCTATTGTTTTATTGCTTTATTTTGTTTTATTTTTTATATTATTTTTGTTTTGTTTTAATCTATTCTATTCTATTTTTTTTTTTTTTTTTTTTTAGAGAGAGAAAGAATGAAATGCTGAGAACGTAAGAACGGGTGCTCAATGATCGGACCTACCACTCCCTACTCTCCCCCTAATCACCCTAATCCTCTCCCTATCACAGTGAAAGGAGCGAAAAGGAGGGGAGCAATAGCAGACGAGAAAAGAAAATATACTAAGTGCAGGGCAGGGACGGGGAGAGAAAAGGTAGGCAGGCAAGTCAGGAAAAAAGAGGAGGAAGAGGAGGAGGAAGAGGAAGAGGAGGAGGAAGAAGAGGAGGAGCAGGAGGAGGAGGAAGAGGAGGAGGAGGAAGAGGAGGAGGAGGAGGAGGAGGAAGAAGAGGAGGAGGAAGAAGAGGAGGAGGAGGAAGAAGAGGAGGAGGAGGAGGAGGAGGAGGAAGAGGAGGAGGGAAGAAAAGAGTGGAAAAAGAGGAAATAGTAAATGGGAAAAGAGAAGATAACAAGAACTACCTGACATCGGAAGGTTTGAGCAAATGTGGACAATCAGGAGGAGAGGCGAAGTTCGCACAGAAAGAAGAGGAGAATAGAAGAGAGGAGGAAAGAGTAGTAAAAAAGAGTGGGTGAAGAACAGCAAAGGGAAATGTATCAAAGGTTAAAAGAAACCAAGTAAATGGCGAGAGTTGGAGTAGAGGTAGAAGAGAGGAGAAAAGAGAGAGGAGAGGGGGAGGAATATAAAGAGGAGAGGAGCGGAGAGGAGAAGGGAGGACACGCGGGGATGTGAAAACAGAGATGGATGGGGTGGTTGGAATTGAAGGTTGAAGGGGAAGGAAGCCAGGGAAAAACGGGGAAGAGAGAGAAGAGAGAGGAAGGGAGAGAGAGAGGAGAGAGAGAGAGGAGAGAGAGAGTTGGCTAAGGGAGGACGGGATGAAAATGACGTAGAAGGGAGATGAAGAATAAAAAATGAAAGAGAGGGGCGAGGGTTACGAAAATGACGAAGGGAAGGGACAAAAGTTAGGGCGGTGGCAGTTCTGGTGGCAGAACATTAAGAGCCCAAACTCAGAAGTTTGATGAGTCTATGGCAAGAGTGAGGTTAGGGGAAGCCGAGAAGGAAGAATAGGACGAGGGAAAGGAAGGAAAGGAAGGAAGGAAGGTAGGGACTGAGAGGAAGAGAATAGGGAGTGAGCGAGGGAAAATTGACGCTGAGTGGATATGAAAAAGAGAGAGTTGAGGGGGAGGGCAAGGGGTGAATTTCGACAACAGAGGGGGAATCGTGGAAATGAAGTGAGCTATAATGTACCTGTAACTTAGCCTGTTTACTCACAGACCCTTGGGTCATGTGTTGCTGTTTCCGACCCTCGTGGGGATCATTTCAGCACTGAAAAAGAAATAGTTTTATATTCTTTGCTAACTAATGATAACCTCGTTCCATTACTCACAGACTCTAGACTTATGAAATGCTGTCTGTAAGCACGTTTGGAATTGCCTCAACATACAAACAAATCGTCTGTGGACCCAAACTGAAAAGGTCGAAGGATCCCAAAGGGTCCCTTACCTCGTTACATTACTCACAGACTCAAGACTTATGAAATGCTGTCTGTAAGCACGTTTGGAATTACTTCAACATACAAACAAATCGTCTGTGGACCCAAACTGGAAAAGGTCGAAGGATCTCAAAGGATCCCTTAACCGCCCTGGTCGAGAACTTTTGCTCTGAGCCTTTCCTTCAACTGAATAAAATCACTTGACGGCAGCTTTACTGTTATTACAAGTTTCGCGTCCCTGTGACATAACTAGCACCGACCTCTCTCCTGTTATTTTTTTTTTCGTTATTTTCGGTTTCTGACGCACCTAAAGGGCCCACTTTGCCTCGCCTCTCCCTAATACACAACAACCACTCCTTCCCCCCTAAGAGAAACTCCCCTAAACTGGACGCAACCAGAAACCTTCCCCAGATTCACGGCGGCCATTACTCCCATTAAAGGCGTCATCTTATCATGAGAATTCATGGCTTGAAGGAGAGTCCCAAAGGCACTCCCGGGGAAGTGAGA
Source organism: Oratosquilla oratoria (assembly GCF_046742065.1). Taxonomy (NCBI): domain Eukaryota; kingdom Metazoa; phylum Arthropoda; class Malacostraca; order Stomatopoda; family Squillidae; genus Oratosquilla; species Oratosquilla oratoria. Next base: position 1,608,024 of record NC_134814.1, read on the forward strand.
GTGTGTTAATGGGGGGAGTGGGGAAGTGCCTTGTCACTAGGGGCCTAGTGCTACATCAGCCTTTGTCCAAATATAAGAGAACTTTGGGCTTTTCTTCCTACGCTCAGGGTTGTATGTCTGGAAAGAGGTCTCGACTGATTCTCACTCTGTGTTCACGCCGTCCCACGCCATTCCACGGCAGGAAGTGCCCCTTACAGAGGACTTTGTGGCGTGGAATTTAATGCACCGTGCCCTTGGTCCAACTCGCTAGCGGTAGGATTCGAACTGCCGTCACCTCGACCTCCGCCGCAAGCAGCGACGCTCTAACTCGCTCGGCCAACGAAATAATCTAAATGAAAATTGACACACGCCTTTCGGTACACCGAACCTAGAAACTATTAGAACCTAAGAACTCGAAATCTATAAATATTCAGTAGTTGGTTCTACCTATTCTTTGGCATTGTACGTTCATCTCAACTATAGCAACTTGCCATACACGTTGCCAGATGTACGAGGTCACATAACTGATCGTGTTTGCGGGGTTCCCACGAATGTAGATAGAAATAGATGAATAGATAAATATATAGATGAAAGAAAAAATAAATAAATAATCACACGAATAAATGAATAATTGACAAAATATATGAATAGATAAATTGATGTATAAATGAACAGATAAACCGATAAATGAATAAATAATTAAATAAACTAATTAGTAAAGAATTACACCCCCGTCGCCTTGGTGCATTTACCCACTCGCTCCATTACTACTGAAGAAAAATACAAAAACGCCTCAAAACCACAGAAAAACAAGAAAATAGAAAAACATCTTTGATGTTGACGTTCTGGACAAAATTAGCTTGGATAAAAAAAATATATATATTCATCCTACACATGTATATAACACAGACCATCCAGGTAGAGCATCTGAAAAAAATTGATATCAAATTTCAAGTGTGATATATCTACCCCCGCCCCCATTCGTGTCATTTATACCCTCGCAAGGGGGGGGGGGTAGAAATTTAATGATGTTTAACGATGCGAGGAATAGGTAGTTACGTGTAGATGTGGCAGCACACTGCTACTTGCTTTTTGCTACCTGGTTTGAGTAGCAACGACTTCGGTTACAATATTCTATACTTCCGCAAGAACATTCCACCAATGCGTCTAACATTCGTATTCTAGGTCCTCTCTTAATTAAACCTAGATTCTCAATAAGACGCAAGAGTAATTTGACGTTTGGAAATTCGAAAAACAAGATATCGCAACCGAAGTCGTTTCTACTCAAACCAAAAGCAAAAGCAAGTAGCATGCTAGCGAGAAGTGCTTAGTATGCCATCAGTGACTCTGCTGCCACCTCTACGGATCAGACTAACGCATCATTCTTTTGGGATTAGAGACTATACTATTCCTACTCTCTGTTACCATTTCCATGGGCTCGTTTCACACGCATCGACTTTTCGCCGTGCGCCGTTCACGACACGACGTCGTGCACTCAAATAACCATGGGTGTCTATGGACGCTTCCACACGTCGTAACCACGTGTGAAATCGTCCATATACACCCCCATGGTTATTCGAGAGCACGACGTCGTGTCGTGGACGGCGCACGGCGAAAAGTCGATGCGTGTGAAATGACGAAAGCTGTGGTTATTGGAAACAAATACAATACACCCAAATTCGCACATCCAAAATTGTTGTTATTATAACCAACCGAGATATTTTTTTCTTCTCTCGGCAGCCCCCATCTGGGAATAGGCGTTGTGAAGTTGGAAACACCATCTGCGATGTGCATTCCAAGCACCACCTGCGGCCTCCAAGACCTTCATCCAGCCACCTTTGCCTGCCAACCGCAGCCCTCAGCAGAGCCAACAACCAAGCAATAGAACTACCCCTCGAATCTCTTCGCATTACAAGTATTTCGTGTGTAGTCGTAGAGATGGTAGACCAAAGACTCAAGATAGGGTTCGTTTCTCACGCATCGACTTTTCGCCGTGCGCTGTCCACGGCACGACGTCATGCTTTCGAATAACCATGGGTGTATGTATAAACGAATTTGCTCGTGGTCGTGGTCGTGATGTGTGAAAGTGTCCATCGACACCCATGGTTATTTGAAAGCACGACGTCGTGTCGTGGACGGCGCACGGCGAAAAGTCGATGCGTGTGAAACTAGAATAACAGAAAATAATAAAGATTAAATGTAATAAGTACTCTTCTTTGAGTGGAAACTAGTCTCCGGTCATGCAAGAGTGCTACGGCCCTCTGGTCCATAGGGGCGTCACGAAAGCCATCAGGCTTATGCTGTGATTACGTACTCCATAAGATGTACATTTCGATTTTTATTCTTAATTTCCAAATGTGTGTGTGTGTGTGTGTGTGTGTGTGTGTGTGTGTGTGTGTGTGTGTGTGTGTGTGTGTGTGTGTGTGTGTGTGTGTGTGTGTGTGTGTGTGTGTGTGTGTGTGTGTGTGTGTGTGTGTGTGTGCGCGCGATTCACTATAGCCTTTGATCACGTGTTGGACTCATGATCGACAGCTGTTACCTTTCCGGATGAGAGCTAAGAACTCGTACAAAGCCCGATTTCGTATGGGTAATGCTACGACTTTACACACACACACACACACACACACACACACACACACACACACACACACACACACACACACACACACACACAACACACGAACACAACACACAAACACAACACACAAACACAACACACAAACACAACACACAAACACAACACACAAACACAACACACACAAACACACACAAACACACACAAACACACACACACACACGCGCGCGCGCGCGCACGCACACACGAACACACAAAAACAAATACCTGATTTTACACACACACACACACACAAACACATGCAAACACGCACACACAAACACATACAAACACACGCACATAAATACCCGCACATACGTACACAAACACACGTACACACACGCACATAGAAACTCAAAAAAGATAGTTATAAAAGAGATCTGAAGAACAGTTTTCCACACAGAGTGGTGGACACTTGGAACAAACTGGACGAAACAACGGTGTGTGCAAAAACCATTCACGAATTTAAGAGCAAACTAGATACTGCGAGATACAAAGGCGGGACACCACGAGCGTAGCTCCCCTTCCCCTAAAATACAACTAGGTAAATACAACTAGGTAAATGCACTCACACAAACACACGCACGCACACACACACACACACACACACACACACACACACACATGCACACACACACACACACACACACTCCAACTGGTTATGTTTGCGTGTGATTGTTTATGTGTTTGTGTGTACGTGGGTGTTTGTGTGTACGTGGGTATTTGTGTGTGTGTGTTGTATGTGTACGTATGCATGTGTTGTGTGTATGACTGTCTGTCTGTGTGTGCCAGTGTGTCTGTGCGCGCGTATGTGTACGTGTGTGTGTGTGTGTGTGTGTGTGTGTGTGTGTGTGTGTGTGTGTGTGTGTGTGTGTGTGTGTGTGTGTGTGTGTGTGTGTGTGTGTGTGTGTGCGTGTGCGCGCGCGCTTGTTTGTATGTGTGTTGTGTGTGAATGCGCGTGCATGTGTAATACAAGGCCATTCGACAGGAATGCTCTCATGACACCACCACTTGGCTGGCTGGCTGGCTGGCTTATCACTAATTACATACTACTGATGTCAATATCGTCGTTTTAATCAAATAAACATGATAATTAAAAATAAATCAAATATTACATTGGATAGCTGCAAGAAATATGGAGAAATTTCCAAGAAAAAATAGATTATATACACGTTGCTGTCCACAGAGAATGTAATGGAAAGGAATTGCAACAAAGTACCTACACGCTAAAGTAGTAGACAGTTTAAAAATTCTACAAACACAAAATACCTTTAGAATTCCTTCTTCCTTTGACTGCTGGCTGGCTCCGTTCCCTGTGGACGAATTTATTAAGAATTTCTGTGCTGTTGGTTGCTGTCACAAGTGAATTACACTAAACAACACACTATCAAAACAAATTCCACATGGAAGTGGTTCCTGACTTGTCGATTTTCAAAATATCTTTAAATTTTCGTCATTAAACATAAACACACTCTACGCCAATCTTTGTTGTTGAATAAGTAATTTACAGTACCACCAATACTGAGAAAAGACATTTTCTACGCAGATAGATCACCATTTCGACAATCACATTAGGTTACTGGTCTTCTTACTTCTGTTGTAAAGCGTTATGACGTCACATCTCGAGTCGTTTCAGCGCGCCAAAGTTCAAACCATTTTAGAACGTTCCAGAAAATCAACTGTCGTTCATCAATGAATTCATCCGCCTTGGATAATGTTTTATACAAATATGCTTTGCATAATTTTATTTCTTATGGATTACTGATTATCATATTGATCGTCAATTGTGCGTTCGAGAATCTGTGAAGACGACATTAATCGAGAATTCTTGAGAACGACATTACGTCATAGGTTTGTCGTCACTTGTAGCTGAAGACTTTCCAGCCTATCACGTACACACTTTAGAAACGTACATGGAATTAAAAGAAAACAAAGTATTAATCTACAATAAATACATTACATTATTTTATTCTAATTTAGAAACAAGTAAAGGGATACTCGTACCTGACGTTTTATTTTCATATTTTGGCAGTTTTTCATATACGAGATCTTAATTTATATTATTAATTTTGTGACTAATGGACAATGTTATTGTGATGTTTGTATGTATTCCTGTGTTTTTTATTCTGTTTTTTATACTTTGTATCGATTAGGCTCTTTGAATTTCAAATTACCTCAGAAGTGGAGCAACTGCCATCCAGTGAATATCGAAATGTAATGATATTTTTTTAAATAGGAATATAAGATGAAATGGGGAAATATACCATATCAATAAAAAAAAACCATATCCATATACACCAGAAACTGAATATATAATTTTCCAATCTAACATAATTTCATATAGAATTCTTATAATCCTTTCAAACCTAAACTGGTTATCTTTGTTCAATTATTCCAACGGTGAACTGAAACCAAGTACCATAAACGATAGTCGTTGAGCGATAATCGTACAGAGCAAAAGGTGATTGTGTGTGTGTGTATTTACCTAGTTGTATTATACGGGAAGGGGAGCTATGCTCGTGGACCCCCGTCTTGTTTCTCGCAACATCTAGTTTGTTCTTAAATTCATGTATGGTGTTTGCAAACACTATTGTTTTGTCTGATTTGTTCCAGACGTCCACCACTCTGTGTGGAAAGCTGTTTTCTTTTTCAGATCTCTTCTATAACTGTCCTTTTTGAGTTTCTTTTCGTGTCCCCTTGTTTTCCTTCTATCCCAATTTGATAAGTCTTTTTTTTCATCAAGGACTTCCTTGCCTTTCATAATTCTGTAAATGGTCAACAGATCACCTCTTTCTCTTCTTTGTTCCAGGGTTGGTAGTTCCAGTTTAGACAATCTTTGCTCATATGTCAGTTCTGAAAGTGTTGGGGACATATTTGTCGTTACTCTTTGAATTATTTCTATTTTCCTTATATCTATATATATAAATAAATATATTTATATATATATATATATATATATATTTATATATATATATATATATTTTTTTTTTTTTTTTTTTTTTTTTTTTTTTTTACTGGGTGTCCATAGTGTCGCTGGGTACTCCAATCTTGGTCTTATCAGTATGACTAGTATTTTCTTTACCATTTCCTCATCGAAGCAATTGAAAACCACATTTATTGATCTTAACAAATTGCATGTTTCTCCGACTATTTTGTTTGCCTGCTTGTCTGGGGGACGTGTCTTTGGTGATGATTACTCCGAGGTCCTTTTCGGAACCAACTTTCTTTACTTCCTTTACACCGATTTTATATTGTCCTGATATTCTTTTTTTTTCAAATCCCATTATACTACATTTCTTAATGTTGAAGTCCACTTCCCACTTCTGACTCCATTCCCAGACCTTGTTCAGATTTCCCTGTATCGGTTCACAATCTTTTCCGTACGTTTCTTTAGTAGTTTTGCGTCATCTACAAAGAAGTACATATAACATTTTACACCTTCATCCGTGTTATTTATATATATCGCAAACATTATCGGAGCCAGTACTGAACCCTGTGGGAATCCACTTATCACTTCTTCCCGAATAAAATCTTTATCTCTGAAGACCACTCTTATTGTTCTTCCATGCAAGAAACCTTCCATCTATTTCAATAACTTTCCTTGTACACCTCCTGTTGTTTCGTGTTTTCTTAATAATTCTTTGTGTGGTACTTTATCAAATGCCTTTTGTAAGTCCAGGAAAGCACAGTCTGCCCATTCGTTCCTTTCTTGTATCATATCTATTAACCTTGAATAGAAACAGAACAAATTTGTGGCACATGACCTTCCCTGTCTAAATCCGAATTGTCTCGGATTTAGTATATTGTTCTCCTCCAGATGTTTAGTCCATCTACTTTTAATGACTTTTTCACAAATTTTGGCTATTGTACTTGTAAGGGAGACCGGTCTCTAGTTTGTTGGGTCTTCCTCGTTTCCTCCTTTATATATTGACACGATATTGGTATTTTTCCAGTCTTCCGGTACCTTTGCTTCTTTGAGTGAGCAACCTATTATCTTACATATTTTGTCCATTAGTTCATCTATACATTCTTTTAGTATCCAGTTTGCAATTCCGTCAGGCCCGTGTGATTTTCTGACATCAAGGTTCATTATTTGGTCCCTTATTTCTTTCTGTGTCACAGTTATTTCTCTCATGGGGGGGGGGCATTTTTCCCTTCCTTCATCCCAATGATGTAGGTTTTCTTTAGTGAACACAGATTTTAAATGTTTGTTCATAATTTCAGCCATTTCTATATCCTCTGTGTATTCCATGTTCCCTTGACGTAGTTTTACTATTTCTTGTTTATTTTTTAGTTTACTATTCACATAAGTATAGAATAATCTAGGTTGATCTTTACATTAGTCTATTATGTCTTTTTTCATAGTTTGTTTTTTCTTCCCTGTGTATTTTTACATATTCATTTCTTAGTTTGATATATATCTGTCACTTTCCATTCCTTCCATCTTTTCCAAGCTTTGTCTCTTGTATCTTTTGCCTCACTACACTTTTTGTTATATCAGCACTTAATATACACCTTTTCCTGCTTTTGTTTTGGTATATATTTATCCACTCCTTCATTATAGATTTCTTTTAAAATCGTCAATTTTTCTTCCACCTTTGTTTCTTCATTAAGGAATTTTTCCAAACTCGATTTTTGAAAGAATTTTCTAAGTTTCCCAAAATCCATTTTGTGATACATCAGTCTTCCTTTTCTGTGTTTCTCGTTTCTCCCCATATATATTTCCTCTTTTAGTTCGAGCTCAAGTAGTAAGTGTGTATGTGTGTGTATGTGCGTGTATGTATGTGTGTGTGTGTGCGTGTATGTATGTGTGTGTATGCGAGTGCTGGGAATAACGCTGAAAGACAGGAAGAGAGCAAATTGGGTAAGAGAGCAGACTAGAGTGAGATATTGTGGAGGCGGTAAAAGAGAGGAAATGGAATTGGGGAAAGAGGTTGGCGCGAAAGAGTGATGGGCAATGGAGCAAGAGGGGCGACGCAGTAAGATAGGAAATATGAAAGATGGAGACCAGACAGAAGTTGGAGAAACGAGATAGAGAAGTTTGCAGGAGTGACGTGGCAGAGGTTGGCGCAGTCGTGAGTCATAAAATGATATATGTATGTAATACCTATGTGTGCATATATATATATATAAATTCAGTTTTATCTTCGTCTCAATATACTCCCTGCCCTAGTAGCAACAGCTACAGAACGCTGAACATCAAACTTGCGTTTTGTTTTTGCTTTTCGCGTAGTTCTCTTGATTCCCGCGGAAATGCCGGGAATGATATTCAATCCGCGGCCGGGAATTATCCGCGAATTCCCGTGAACTTCCCGGAAACTCGAGATTCTTTTCCCGCGATCCCGCTGTACGCGAGGTGGCGTGGACCATCGCTGCAGAAATTACGCGAACCTTGGGTTCTTAGCAATTTACCCTTTTTACGCACACACATACACACATACACACACACACACACACACACACATACACACATACACACACATATACACGTACACACACACACACACACACACACACACACACACACACACACACACACACACACACACACACACACACACACACACACACACACACACACACACACACGACTTGTGGCCCAGTGGTAGCGTTCGTGGCTGCCACTACGGCGGTCCGGGTTCGAATCCCGCCCAAGACTGAAATATTTTCAGTATCGCTGTGCTGCGAGTCGTTACTTCAACTCTCGTGGGCGGGGAGTTTGGGGTGTGTGTGCGTGTAAGGTCACAGCATTACCCATAGATTGGTAATATATGAGCTCTGAGCTCTCTTCCGGGAGGGGAATAGCTGTCGATCACGAGTCTAACACGTGGTCCAAAGACAATGGTGAATCACACACACACACACACACACACACACACACACACACACACAGGAACCAAAAAATTCATCTGGAAGTGCAGCCCTGAGGGGTTGACACTCGATCCCCGGCCTGAGCTCAAAGTCTATACCAACTCTAGGCAATAATGATTTAATCAGTTAACATACTCTCAGTATATGTTACACAGTATATAAGAGGAGTAGCAAGTGGGATAAGTTTGCAGGAGTGACATGGCAGAGGTTAGCGGAGGACTAGGGAAAGAAGCTGAACCTAACTAGGTCTATAGGACTCCCGTCTCCTGGCTCTGCAGAGATGCAACCATTTACTAACCCAGCACCGGATAGGACAAAATCTTTAAATGTACTTTTCTTCTTCACATAAAAAGATATTTACGTTGTAGCACTTTAACACAAGGTGTAATGAAATTGCAAAGAGATATCTATGCGTTGGTGGCGTAATGGGAGACGTGTTGGTCTCGTATTCGATTAGTTGGGGGTTCGAATCCCGCACGTGTCTACGTTGTGAGGCAAAGCCTGGGGAGGAAGATGTAAGCATTCCTTTGCATACTCGATCTATTCCAAACATCATGGACGAAGAGGGAGGGAGGGGGAGAGGGGGAGGGGAGGAAGAGGGGAAAGGGGGAGAGGGGAGGAAGAGGGGGAGGTGGGAGGGATAGATGGAAAGCCAAGAAGGAAGGAAGAGAGAAAGAATCAATTAAAAACTCGTCGGTATTTCCGTTTACGAGGTTTTGAAGTGTTTTTGGTGTCGAGGAGTTGAATGACACACACACAGACAAATGATTGTGTAGGATTGCTTACGCAACAGGGTATTTGTTTTATTGTTGTTGTTGTCGGTATTACTGTTATTTTTGCTGTTGTTGTTGCTGTTGTTTCTGTTGCTGTTTTCGTTGTTATTGTTGGCGTTATTGTTGTTGTTATTGTTGCTGTTATATTTGTTGCTATTTTTGTTGTTATTGATATTGATATTGTTATTGCTATTGGGGAGGAGACGGGGGGGGAGACGAGAGGGGACGGGGGGAGGGGGAGCACGTCCTCGAATTATGACCTTCCTCTCTGTTTACAGAATGGAAAGCAGAGAGAGTAGGCAACCGCTCCACGTTCTCTGGACTCAGTCGAGCGTGTTGCTGGTGTAGAGGTATTGGGTTGTTATCTGTTAGTGACTACGTTTTCTAATGTTTACCTTCAAGATCTTGTCCTAGATGCGGGTAGCCTTCTCTGGTAGGAATGTGTTTGTTGTGTTTATTTGTTTTGGTGTGTTTGTTGTGAGGACGTGAGCGTCCTGGTACGATGTGCGTTTTGAGTGTTTTCTTTGGTTGCGGTGTTTGCATGGATGTTTTTGGTAGCGTGTGTAAAGGATATTAGTGATTATTAAGGTACGTTTTACTAGGTAGGATTAATTATAATTAATCCTACTTAGTAATTATCAATCTACCATAACTAATGGCGAGTGATGTGCATTCTACCTGGAATCATATTTGGGTAAGCGCGTTGGTAAATTCGGTTAGAATTATTACCAGCATCGTACTGTGCAGCTTGAAGTAAAACTGCCCCATTCAAAAATCAAAGATTTAGTGCTTTGGACAATCATTTGACAATCATTACTGAGCCATGAACGATCATCACTGAGCAATAATAACACTGACCAGAACGTACTTTTAGTGATGGAACGATACTAATATTTTTAACGATTCCGATACGAGACCCGATACTGGTCTGAATTTCCGATTCCGATAAATGATTAATAAGTCTACTTTGTCCATAAAGTATTTTTTCCCAAACCAACTGCAGGGCACTGAAAATAACCATGGCAGGTATCGGAATCGGACTGGTATCGGAATCGGACTAGTATCGGAATCGGGCTGGTATCGGAATCGGACTGGTATCGGAATCGGACTGGTATCGGAATCGGACTGGTATCGGAATCGGACTGGTATCGGAATCGGACTGGTATCGGAATCGGACTGGTATCGGAATCAGACTGGTATCGGAATCGGACTGGTATCGGAATCAGACTGGTATCGGAATCGGTCTGGTATCGGAACACACGAGTATGTCAGTGTATTTGGAATTAGCTGGAGACGTACCTCTCTTCCTTTACATCATCATCATCATCATCATCATGTGTTTCTCCTTCTAATTACCTCATCCTCACCAAAGACGTCGTAAGCAAACTCGTCAATAAAGACGTTGCGGTTTCTGTATTCCAGTGGTTTCGAACTTGTTCGTGTTTATTCGTGTTTTGTTCGTGTTTATTCGTGTTTTGTGTCTCTGTTCGGGTAAGCTCTCAGAGCGGCCGAGATGTGGTATATGTCTTTTATGCAAATGTGGTATAATGTCGGTGTTCATACGTTTCCCTGTGGAACTCCCTCTGGTTATTAACCACCGTAGCAAGACCCACGAACACAAGAAATCCTGTTTGTAACGAAATTGCACAGTGATCTCTGGTGGAAATTGAGGTAGACAAGTCCGCGTTTTAACCCTCAATCATTATACTTTGTCGAATACCTTTCTTACGTTTCGCCAAAACTAAGAAGAAGGCGAGGAGCATACACCAGGGGACGCTGAGTGTCTGCGGCCGAAGCCGTCACCTTGGCCTTATCACGCGCTCGAACATGTTGGGGGCAGGTTACAGTCACCGGTGGGAATCGTAGAGGTGTGCGGGATTCGAACCCAATAAGCGAAAGCGAGACCAGCACGCGTCCGATTACGCTACCAGCACACCGGCAAAATTAAATTGACTTGTATTTGCCGCGTTTTGGCGGCTGCAATTGCCTGGCGCGATGCAGCAAGGGCCCCAATGTCTGTGCTACGCTGTGTTCCGAATCCGTGATGGTTATGTTGTATCGTGTTGTTTGGCTTGTGTGCCTTGGAGGTCTTTGCGTATCTTTCTGTTTTTCTTTCTTTCTTTCTTCCTCTCGTTCTTTTTTCTGTCTTTCTGTCTATCTTTTTCTTTTTCTTTCTTTCTGTATTTCTTTCTTTCTGTCTGTCTTTCTGTCTTTCTGTCTGTCTTTCTTTCTTTTCGTTTTTCTTTTTTCTTTCTTTCTTTCTGTCCTTCTTTCTTTCTTTCTTTCTGTCTCTCTGACTTTCTTTTTGTCTTTCTTCCTTTCTTTCTTTTTCTTTCTTTCTCTTTCTTTCTTTCTTTCTTTATTTATTTATTTATCTATTTATCTATTT
>NC_134814.1:1624649-1629649 GCF_046742065.1 Oratosquilla oratoria
TATATATATATATATATATATGGGTGTGTGTATATATATATGTATGTATATATATATATGTATATATATATATAGATATATATGTGTATATATATTTATGTATATACATATATGCAAAGAAATCACAAAACACACGTGATAAAATATTTTCGCAGAAACCACCGGGAAATTGAAAAAACAGATACCGAACGTTTTCGTCTATTTAGACATTTTCAAAGGTACAAAAAAGCAATACAGAAAGAAATAATAAATACATAAGAAGACAAGGATACTCGGAGAGGTCCCATGTTACATTTTATCACACACAATTTTGTCAATAATAAAATTGTCCAATTTAAATAAACCCAAACTCAAATTCATGTTATTTCCAAAATTTCTTTTTATAAAACAAGATTCAATAATATTTCTTTCTATAATATTATTACAAGAAGTAATTATTTTAGAATTTCCCCAGTCAATATTATGACCATAATCCCTTTGGTGGACAAATAATCCACTGGACACTTGTATATGGAGTTTTTTGAAAGAGAGTTATTACCAAACATTCTTCCAATTAATGCAGTTTGGTACAGGTATGTTGACGACATATTATGCATTTGGCCTAATGATCAATATTTGGATACTTTTTTGTCAGATTTAAATAATTTGGTGCATTCCTTTAAATTCACAGTAGAGGTTGAAGAAAATAATATGTTACCATTTTTAGATGTAAATATTTACCGATGTGGAAGATACTTTAAATTTGACGTTTACAGGAAGCCGACCAATGTCCTCTCGTACATTCATTTTTACTCGTATCACAGTCAAAAATCCAAGCTGTCAGTTTTTTCTTCAATGTTCCTGAGAGCTTATAGAATTTGTTCCCCTGAGTTCTTGGATCAAGAAATACAATTCATCTATGACATTGGAGAAAATTTAAAATATCCAAAACATCTTATAAGCTATCCTTAAACGTATCAAAAACTAACTACCTGCTTTTCTACAAAAATAATGAAAGTACTAAGCCGATCAAAATAAACAACGAAATTATTGAAAAAGCGTCCGTCAGTAAATTCCTAGGCGTGTATTTAGACGATCAACTTAATTGGAAACATCATATAAATCACGTGATAAATAAGATATCCAAAACTTTAGGAATTATGCATAAAATGAGAAATATCCTCAATGAAAATACCCTACGTACCATTTATTGTAGTCTACTACTACCATACTTAAACTATTGTTCAGAAATTTGGGGTAATACTTATCAAACTAATCTTCAACGCATAATTACCTCTCAAAAAAGGGCACTGCGTATAATCTGCAATGTAGGTCGTTTGGAACATACAAATAATTTATTTAAAAAACTAAATCTACTCAAATTCAATGACTTAATAAAGTACAAAACTGCCATTGTTATGCACCAAATCTACAATAAACACATGAATCAAAACATATTGAAATTTTACTCAACTTACGAAACTCGCTATGCGACTAGGCAAACAAACGACTTCTTTAAAACTCAATACAGAACAACCAAAAAAAGCCAATGCTTATCTATTATAGGTGTTAACACATGGAATAAACTGGAAAAGGATTTACCTAAGACAAAATGTTTATCATCATTCAAACGATACTTAAAAAAGTCTTTAATCTATAAGTATTAGTATATTGAACACTTCAGGTCCATTTCATGGTTGTATTCATGGAGAAACTGTCATGCACTGCCCAAGTCTGTCGCTCTTTTTTTCTATTTCAGCAGGTCACGGTGACCCAGATCTGCGCATTAAGCAATTATCGTCCCGTCAACAATCGACCTGACCTCTCACCTCTCACCTGACCCCCACAAGTTGCGATGCTCGCTCGTGCCCCCGGTTTCTACGTGAGGTCGGAGTTAGCGGACGTCGTGACGCATGTCATTGTGTGTGTGTATATATGTGTATGCATGTATGTGTGTATATATGTGTGTAGATGTGTATGTACCATACTACCATGTAACAAAAATAAATAAATAAAAATAATTTTTTCCTTAAGGGAGAGCAACTCCCCATAAGCTTTGCTTCTCGCTCTCCCTTTTCAACTACCAATTTTGTAAAAAAAAAAATGTGTATATATGTATGTCTAATTGTATTCAATATTGTTGAATAAACCTATAATTGATAAAACAAAAATCAAAGCTAGGAAAAATTTTCTTAATACGTCGCAGGTCAAACCATTTAATTATAAAAATATGCTAACAATTCCGTACCACGAAAATTTAATCCATCTTCCTAGCATTTTTGAAAAATTTGGTATCCAGGATGTATTTATAATATACCATGTAAATACCATGTAAAAACTGTGCTTTTATTTATATAGGCCAAACAGCCAAAGGCTTAGAAAAAAGAATAGGCCAACATAAATATAGTATTAGAACGGGGCAAGTGTCCAGCGGATTATTTGTCCACCAAAGGGATTATGGTCATAATATTGACTGGGGAAATTCTAAAATAATTACTTCTTGTAATAATATTATAGAAAGAAATATTATTGAATCTTGTTTTATAAAAAGAAATTTTGGAAATAACATGAATTTGAGTTTGGGTTTATTTAAATTGGACAATTTTATTATTGACAAAATTGTGTGTGATAAAATGTAACATGTGACCTCTCCGAGTATCCTTGTCTTCTTATGTATTTATTATTTCTTTCTGTATTGCTTTTTTGTACCTTTGAAAATGTCTAAATAGACGAAAACGTTCGGTATCTGTTTTTTCAATTTCCCGGTGGTTTCTGCAAATATATATATATATATACATATATATATACATATATATATCTATATATATATATGACAGTCGCGCAGAGGATTCAAACCCGCTGCTTATGGAGCCTCTCTTGGGTCCAGAAGCAGCGGGTTCGAATCCTCTGCGCGACTGTCATGGAGATTGTCTGATTGATGTCGCTGTTTACCAGCGAATTTCTCATATAGTTACGATGGCGATAAGCGTGAAAGGGATTCGTTCCGGTCCTTACCCCTCTCACGAGTGCGATTGCCCATGGGGTGAAATGGGGGTTTTATGGGGGAGCAGTTAGCGCCCTCCCCAATCTCGGTAACCAGATAGTTCCTATGGTTTTATATCGTCAGTGGTCGAGTGGTCTAAGGCGGGTGTTATGGAGCCTCTCTTGGGTCCAGAAGCAGCGGGTTCGAATCCTCTGCGCGACTGTCATGGAGATTACCATATATATATATATATATATATATATATATATATATATATATATATATATATATATATATATATATATATATACTGTATATATTCATATAAACACCCATATGCAAAGTCTTGGTGAGACCAATCATGGGATACCCTTACGTACCTCTGAACACTATCGAAAGACCAGCTACAGAAACTCTATAGCTTTCATTACAAGTTTCTCGGCTTTGCCATTCGTCAAACCCCACCATTTCATGAAACAATCGAAGAATTCCACACAAGAACCAACACAGAACCTCTCAACATCAGACTCCACCGAATGGCGAATCGAACGAGGGAGGAAGGCACCAATACTCTAAATCAGTTTTTCCCAAACCATCTTACCTGACTTCCCCGTTTTGGCTTCCTGTACACCCGCACGCCCCCACTCTCTCTTTTGTTCATGTGAAATGATTTTTTGCATTTATTTCTTAGCGTTGTTCAGGAAAACAGATTTCTGTTTGTATTAAATCCCATAATGAAAGCCACTCAAACAAATAATAGTACATTACAGACATATAATTATACTTTGCGTGTATGTAATGGCAGATATTTGTTCTTTGAATTATTTTATTATTCTAATTAAACAAATATTTTTGAGCAGATGACTTCACGCCCCCCCCCCTTGTATCCTCCTCACGACCCCTAGGGGGGGCGCGCCCCCTAGTTTGGGACCCACTCCTCTAGACCATCTCAAACGAACGACAAGAAAGAGCAAAGTCCCATCCATGATGACCAAAGTCTACTAAGAACCCAGACGCTGTCACCACCAGCAGTGTGCATTGCATCAGACCACACTAGTAGCTAAGTAAACTACAATGGAACTAAACAAGAAAAGAAGAAAAAGAAAATAGTCTAAATATCTATTCCCATTGTGTGTCGTCCCTGTTTCCATTACGCTCTGTCATTCCTTTCCAACTTAAACATGACCTGCAAACCGTGGCCTTCTTCCTAACCTAGTCTAAAAGCTTACCTAGTAAAAAAAAAAAAAATACCCACACACATACACACACACACACACACACATTTACTGTACATGGTCGTGTGATTCTAAATATACTCAAAAGTGAAAAACACATGGGAAATGTTAAAGTACAGACCGAACGGGTGTTTTTATGTGAGCGCGCGCGCGAGTATATGCGAACGCGCACATGTATAGGTATGTGTGTGTGTGAATGTGTGTGAGAGAGAGTGTGCTTGTGGGAAAGTGGTGTATGTGATTATTCCTATTGCGCTTGGATATATAATGTATATGCAAAATTTAATATAAAATGCTATAGTTCCCCCTCACCAAGTAAGGAAAATTTACTATAGTCAAGTTCAATCCCTATGAAAATACAGTTTATCAATATAGCCTACATATTCATAAATTATTGTAAAATATGTTTGAAAACTAATTTCGTAATATAATGAATTTAATAAAATATTAAAATGTGTTTTTAATATCCTATATTTGTATATATTATTACGTAAATTACCTAAATGACAGTCTCTTCAATATAAATCCGCCGGTGGTCACATAACAAAAAAAAAATACTATAAACTAAACGAACAAGTCAAAACTCTATCTTCCTTTCATTTCAATCTTTCCTTACACTAAACCCCCAATTCCCCCCTCCCTCCCTTCCCCCATATTATCTACCCTACCCTCTAACTAAATATAATACGTTGTACAATCTTCTTGTAAAACTTACATATTACTTACAAACCATTTTTGCGACTTCATTGTACCGCTACAATGGAGTGAAAAGTAACTGATTTGCAGAAAGATCTGAATAGGGG
>NC_134814.1:1634649-1714649 GCF_046742065.1 Oratosquilla oratoria
TTCTTTCTTTTAATCATGAAAGGACCACTGCGTATAATCTCTCGTCGTTTGAACTTTGTTAGATTGGAGATCAGCTCCGTTGTATCTTTATTTTCTCAGTCTTATTTTTTCTCCTTCATTTTGTGTGGAGATAACAATACTACTTCATATTATTATGTTAGACAGATTAGATTTTTTCATACATAGTGAAAATCCTCATATGTTTGTTAATATTTTGTTTTGCTCCACAAATTTTGTTTATGTGACCGGTTGTCCATAACCAAAATTCTCCTCTTTCAACTTTGCAGTCGTTTCACTTCCCGCTGAGTAATTCACTTATGGTCTCTCTATATTTTTGTCCATTTCCAATACTTTGCATTTTATTTATTTGTTTATTTATTTATTTACTTATTTGCGTGCGTGTGTGTTTGTGTTAAAGTTATTTTTCTACAATTGGTTCCAGTCATGTATTGTCCAGAATTTTTGTAACAATTTATAATCTTCATCCACTATTCGCATCACCTGCAAATACTTCAATTATATAATTTACAAGATTAATAATATTGTGTGTGTGTGTGTGTGTGTGTGTGTGTGTGTGTTTACTTATTTCTATCTACATAATTGTAGTATACAAGAAGGAAGCTACATTCTTATGGTCGTTTCTTATTACCCAATAACCCTAACTTGTTTTAAATTCATGTATGATCCAGATTGTGCTACTTCAACCCTAATGCCATGCCAGGTATTTGTATGGAGGTATGCATTTATTCATATTCTTCACTTGTTTATTCCCTAATTACCATACATCATTTTAAATTTATTTATGGTGCCTGCTCATGCTAGATCAGCTCTTAAGTTCCTCCAGAAATTACGCGTTTGTGTGGAAAATTAATTTCTACACCTTTCAGGCATTTCTTTTTTAACTTGTGTTCACAACCCCGTGATGCCCTCCTATTTCAAATAAAGAAATATTTTCTGTCATTTCTGTCCACTCCCTGTAATAGTCTGAACACCACAATCAAGTCCTTTCTCTCTTTTCGACCCTTTAGTAATAACAGAACTAATTAGTAATAACAAAACTAATGCTTCTTGTCTTTCCTCGTATGACTAATCACCAAGGCTGGGAATCCTTTTGGTTGTTGTTCTTTGTATTTTCTCAATTTCGCTTATATCTTTCATTTTGTGCAGGGACATGCTGCATACTCCAATCTTGGACGGATTGGGATCTCTGTGATCTTATCATCTTCTCTTCATCCATGTCGCGAAAAGTCACCTTTGCGTTTTTCAGCAATCCGAACGTCTCCCACAGTCTTACTGATGTGTGTGTGTGTGTGTGTGTGTGTGTGTGCGTGTGTGTATGTGTGTGTGTGTGTGTGTGATTCACCATGGTCTTGAATCACGTGTTAGACTCGTGATCGACAGTCATTTCCCTCCCGGAAGAGAGCTCAGAGCTCACATATGACCGATCTGTGGGTAATGCTGTGACCTTACACGCGCACACACACACACACACCCAACTCCCCGCCCACTAGAGTTGGAGTAACGACTCGCAGCGCAGCGATACTGAAATAATTTCAGCCCTGGGGTGTATGTGTGTGCGTGCGCGTGTGTGTGAGCGCGTGGGTGTGCGTATGTGTGTGTGTGTGTGTGTGTGTGTGATGTGTGTGTGTGTGTGTGTGTGTGTGTGTGTGTGTGTGTGTGTGTGATGTGTGTGTGTGTGTGTGTGTGTGTGTGTGTGTGTGTGCGTGTGTGTATGTGTGTGTATGTGTGTGTGTGTTGCAAATAGGTTCCGTGGTTTTCGCCTTCGTCACCTACTTTTGGCATGGACGGAATATCTGCGAGAATTCCATCACCTCGCTGATTGCATCTAAGTCAATATGACATGGACAGATTTCAGTTCTACCTTCACCAGAAGCGCTACGTCTGTAAGTCATTTATTTAAACCAGAGGTGGGCAACCCTTGGCACGCGTGCCAAAACCTGGCGCACTATCGAATTTTTTCCGGCACGCGAAAACCAGGGCTCACCTTAAAACAAAAAAATAATAAATCTCCAACTTCTTTTGTATGACCATTGGTAACATGCTGAACTAGGCGGTGGACCTGGGTCCTAAGAGGTGATGGAAATGAGGCAGATACTTGTACGTGAACCTATAATCTTACCCCGTTGACACGTGAGAAACTTTTGTATCAAAGATTTGGCTGATTTTGCCACCCACCCTAAGGTTCCCCACCCTTGACTTAGACTGATTCGGCCTCCCAGAGCCCCTGGAGTAGTGAAAAAAAAAAAAAAAAAACAGATTCCCAGCATTTTGGCATTGCAAGGGACAACCGTGGACCATGCGGTGTCGACCCAGGTGGTAGCTACTTGGCTCAGGAACGTCCCGACTCGAAAACTAAGGTTAAGCAGTTCAGCCTATTTGATTTCCCAAACCATTAGGGTCCACTCGTCAAAGAAGCAAGTCTTAGGTCTTGGGGGGAGGGAAGTCTTAGCACAACCATAGCACCTGAGCATCACTCACTCTCAAGGGTTCTTAGCACAACCATAGCACTTGAGAATCACTCACTCTCAAGGGTTCTTAGCACAACCATAGCACTTGAGAATCACTCACTCTCAAGGGTTCTTAGCACAACCATAGCACTTGAGCATCACTCTCAAGGGTTCTTGGCACAACCATAGCACTTGAGAATCATTCACTCTCAAGGGTTCTTAGCACAACCATAGCACTTGAGCATTACTCACTCTCAAGGGTTCTTAGCACAACCATAGCACCTGAGCATCACTCACTCTCAAGGGTTCTTAGCACAACCATAGCACTTGAGAATCACTCTCAAGGGTTCTTGGCACAACCATAGCACTTGAGAATCACTCACTCTCAAGGGTTCTTAGCACAACCATAGCACTTGAGCATCACTCTCAAGGGTTCTTAGCACAACCGTAGCACTTGAGCATCACTCTCAAGGGTTCTTGGCACAACCATAGCACTTGAGAATCACTCACTCTCAAGGGTTCTTAGCACAACCATAGCACTTGAGAATCACTCTCAAGGGTTCTTAGCACAACCGTAGCACTTGAGCATCACTCACTCTCAAGGGTTCTTGGCACAACCATAGCACTTGAGAATCACTCACTCTCAAGGGTTCTTGGCACAACCATAGCACTTGAGAATCACTCACTCTCAAGGGTTCTTGGCACAACCATAGCACTTGAGCATCACTCTCAAGGGTTCTTGGCACAACCATAGCACTTGAGAATCACTCACTCTCAAGGGTTCTTGGCACAACCATAGCACTTGAGAATCACTCACTCTCAAGGGTTCTTGGCACAACCATAGCACTTGAGAATCACTCACTCTCAAGGGTTCTTAGCACAACCATAGCACTTGAGAATCACTCACTCTCAAGGGCTCCTGCCTCCAGTCCCTGCTAAGGCGTCATACACAGCAAACATAGTGGGATTGTACCCCTAAACGCTGTTGGAAGGCCACTGATTCTTATATAATTTGCCTACCCTTGCCATTATTCCATTTTATTTCAACGGTTCGTCGAACGCGGTTCGACAGACACGTGTTTAAAGTGATGTGTGAACGGGGTAGTTGGGGTTTAACCAACGTGTTCGACAACCAAATACCCCGTTCACACATCACTTTAAACACGTGTCTGTCGAACCGCGTTCGACGAACCGTAAAGGTCGTGTAAACTCTCTCTTAGAGAGAGCTAGTTTAGTCGCCGACAAGCCAACATGATGCAAGTAGTACTGGTTTGCAAAGTACCATTAATGGAACTACACCTGTCCCTAATGCAATACGCTAACCTAGCCTAAGAGGCCGATTCGGCCAGTCACTAATTAGATATTTCTCCTTTTTACTTTCATTCTATTTCATCTATTATTTCAATTTGCCTTGATTCTGCTTTTCGGTTCTAGTTAGTCTATTCATTTCCATTTTCTATTTTAGCGTTTTTTATGTATCTATTCATTTACTTATTTATTCATCTTATTTTGTCTATTCTAAAAAGGTGATGAGTAAAGGTAAAAGTAAGGTGATGAGTAAAGGTAAAAGTAAGGTGATGAGTAAAGGTAAAAGTAAGGTGATGAGTAAAGGTAAAAGTAAGGTGATGGGTAAAGGTAAAAGTAAGGTGATGAGTAAAGGTAAAAGTAAGATGAGTAAAGGTAAAAGTAAGGTGATGGGTAAAGGTAAAAGTAAGGTGATGAGTAAGGGTAAAAGTAAGGTGATGAGTAAAGGTAAAAGTAAGGTAATGAATAAAGGTAAAAGTAAGGTGATGAGTAAAGGTAAAAGTAAGGAGATGAGTAAAGGTAAAAGTAAGGTGATGGGTAAAGGTAAAAGTAAGGTGATGAGTAAAGGTAAAAGTAAGGTGATGAGTAAAGGTAAAAGGTGAGTAAAGGTAAAAGGTGATAAGTAAAGGTAAAAGTAAGGTGATGAGTAAAGGTAAAAGTAAGGTGATGAGTAAAGGTAAAAGTAAGGAGATGAGTAAAGGTAAAAGTAAGGTGATGAGTAAAGGTAAAAGGAGATGAGTAAAGGTAAAAGTAAGGAGATGAGTAAAGGTAAAAGTAAGGAGATGAGTATAGGTAAAAGTAAGGTGATGAGATGTACAAGGGGAGAGGATGGCAGCAATTTGAAAGTGAGTCTTAAAGGAGAGAGGCTGGAGGAAGTGGATAGCTTTAGGTACTTGGGGTCACATGTGGCAGGAAAGGGAGGAGTGGAGGTGGAGGTTGATTGTAGATTGAAAGAAACAAGTGCCTTGGGGGATTAGAAAGTGTAATGGGAAATAGACATTTGGGAATGGATACTAAGAGGAGATTGTATTGAAGGGGTGATTATGCCAACAGCACTGTATGGGGCATAAACATGGAAACATAAAAGATGAAGAGGAGTTTAAATGTGTTTGAGATTAAATGTCTGAGAAGTATGGTATGGATTACAAGGTTGGATAGAATAAGAAACGAGGTGAGGAGGAGAGAGGTGGAAAAGGAGATGGGATATAGGGTTGATGAAAGAGTATTGGGGTGGTTTGGATACATGGAAAGAATTAAGAAAGATTAGTAAAAGAAGTGCGGACGGTGGAAGTTAATGGTGTGAACATGAAGGGGCGACCGAGGATGAGATGGATGGATGGGGTGAAGGGGGCGTTGAGCAAGAGGAGGGATGTCAGTTGAAGAAGGGAAGAGGCAGAAGATAGGGGTGAGTGGAGAATGGCTGTGTATGGATGATACTGTGATACATACGAGTGGGTGGGGGAAAGGGGGCTGGTTAGGGAATGGTTATGTGTGAATGATATTATGACACAGCCCGAAAGGATTTTTCCCCGTCTTCAATGTTTCTTCACGGGGGGACAGAGAGGGGTGTCACCGACTGAATGAAGCGGCTTCGCTGTAGATGTGCTGTGTCTTACTGCATTACTTTTGACCCAGGACGATGGGCGAGATGGGGGGATGACCCGTCATCCAGGAGGAGCCAAGATGAGAGGAAAGGGTGGTGATTGGGAGTGGAATGGGTGGGGATGAAATGGGTGGGAGTGGAATTATATCTTTTGACTTTGGCTACCTCCCTGGTGTGTGTGTATATACATATATTTATATATATATATATTATATACATGTGTCTGTATATATATATATATATATATATATATATATATATATATATATATACATATACACTTATATACTTTATTCGTATTTCTTTACTTAGCTATTTTTTCTATATTATATCATTATTGACCTAGCTATAGCTAGAAGAACAGGCGTGTCCTCATGAGATTGTGCCGTGTGTGTGTGTGTGTGTGTGTGTGTGTGTGTGTGTGTTACATGCACTAACGAGCAACAACAGACCTATTGGTCCTTATATGGCTGTTTCAGTACCTAATCTATCATTAATACTATCGTCACTATTAACCTATCACCATTATTACCCTTATCATCACTATTATGTATATATATGTATATATATATATATATATATATATATATATATATATATATAAATATATATATATATATATATATCTACTCGTATATATTTTCATATGTATTTAGACGTAAATAACTGTAGTCGGGGATTTGTAGCTGAGTAAATGTCGAGACGTTTTTTGAATACCTCTACAGTGGAACAATCGATGAAGTTGGATGGTGTGTGTGTGTGTGTGTGTGTGTGTGTGTGTGTGTGTGTGTGTGTGTGTGTGTGTGTGTGTGTGTGTGTGTGTGTGTGTGATTCGCCATGATCTTGGATCACGTGTTGGACTCGTGATAGACAGCAATTACCCTCCCGGGTGAGAGTTCAAGGCTCATATATGACCGATCTATGGGTAATGCTGTGATCTTACACACACATGCACAATTCCCCGCCCACGAGAGTTGAAGTAACGACTCGCAGGGCAGCGATACTGAAATTATTTCATCCCTGGGAGGGATTCGAAGTCGGACCGTTGGAGTAGCGGCTGCGAACGCCACCACTGTGCCGTCGAGCCGTGTGTGTGTGTGTGTGAATATGATTCACCATTGTCTTGGATCACGTGTTGAACTCGTGATCGACAGCTATTTCCCTCCCGGATGAGAGCTCAGAGTTCATATATGACCGATCTATGGGTAATGCTGTGCCTAACAGACACACACACACCCAACTCCCCGCCCACGAGAATTGGAGTAGCGACTCGCAGCGCTGCGATACTGAAATTATTTCAGCCCTGAGTGGAATTCGAACCCGGATCGCCGTATTGGCGGTCGGGAACTCTAACCACCACGCCACGAGTCTGTGTGTGTGTGTGTGTGTGTGTGTGTGTGTGTGTGTGTGTGTGTGCATGTGTGTGTGTGTGTGTGTAATAAGATTCTAGGACTGATTGCGCGATCTTTTGATTTCAAAAGTCCATCGCTCATTAACAAGCATATTCGTCCACATTTGGAATATGCTGTTTCTGTATGGTCACCGAATCTCATTAAAGACATTGACAGACTGGAAAAAGTACAACGGCGAGCCACAAAACTGATTCCAAATATCAAAAATAAATCATACGAAAATCGACTAAAACATATGAATCTGTTTTCCCTAAAAAAGCGTAGACTCAGAGGTGACTTGATACAGGTCTTTAAGATTCTAAAGGGAATTGACAACATCAAAAGTGACAAAATTTTCACACTGAATGAGAATCAGACAAGAAACAATGGTCTCAAACTATCCGGAAATAGATTCAATTTGGAAGTAGGTAGAAACAACTTTGCCAACCGTGTAGTTAATGAATGGAATAAACTTCCTGCACAGGTAGTGCAATGTAGTTCAGTTCGAAGCTTTAAGACTCATCTAGATAAACACCTAAGCAAGATGCTGTAATGATTATAATTTATTTTATATTATTTGTTTTTGCTTTGTTATCATTTGTGTGTTTGGTTTTCATTTATTATTAGTTATGTGTCAATTTATTATTATTTACTGTTTACCTGTTTGTTTGTTATTCAACTATACCAATGCATTTATTTATGTATTTTGTTTGTTGCATACATTATTATAGTTTTTTTTATAATTATTATTTTATTATTATTATGATTTTTTTTCGCATCCGACCTAGATATGGACCAAAAGGTCTCCTGTCGGCATGCTACGCCTTTGTAATCCTTTGTGTGTGTGTATGTGTGTGTGTGTGTGTGTATATTTACCTAGTTGTATTTTACGAGAAGGGGAGCTATGCTCGTGGTGTCCCGTCTTCATATCTCATCTTATCTAGACTGTTTTTAAATTCATGTATGGTTTTTGCACACACCACTTTCTCATCTAACTTGTTCCAAATGTCTATTACTCTGTGTGGAAAGCTGTTCTTTTTCAGGTCTATTCTATAACTTTCCTGATTTTCTTTCCGTGTCCTCTTGTATTTCTACTATCCCATTTTATTAGGTCCTGTGTGTGTGTGTGTGATTCATCTTGGTCTTTGGATCACGTGTTGGACTCGTGATCGACAGCTATTTCCCTCCCGGAAAAGAGCTCAGAGCTTGTATGACCGATCTATGGGTAATGCTATGACCTTACACGCACACACACACCCAACTCCCCGCCCACGAGAGTTGGAGTAACGACTCGAAGCGCAGCGATACTGAAATAATTTCAGCCCTGGGCAGGATTCGAACCCAGTACCGCCGGTACCGCCGTACTGACAGTCTGGGACTCTAACAACCGCGCCACCGAGTCGTGTGTGTGTGTGTGTGTGTGTGTGTGTGTATTCACCTCGGATCTGCTGCAGTCTGTCGAGACAGCCAGACACCACCCTACGGCAGTGAGCTCAGAGCTCATTATTTGCCGATCTCTGGGTAGGTCTGAGACCACTCACACACCACACACCGGGACAGCAAGGTCACAACTCCTTGACTAACGTCCCGTACCTACTTACTGCTAGGTGAACAGGGGTTACACGTGAAAGGAGACAAACCCAACTTATCTCCGCCCGGCCGGGGAATCGAACCCCGGTTCTCTGGCTTGTGAGGCCAGTGTTTTACCAATCCGCCACCGAGCCGTGTGTGTATGTGTGTGTGTGTGTGCGCGCGCGAGCGCGCGTGCGCTTGGTGGGATGAGGAATGGGGATATGCGTGCAAGAAGGCTAAGAGTACTGGAACAGTCTCCCCATTACCTTGCAGCAATACCCATGTACCCAGCCGACACCGCGTCAGTATTACACAGACTATCATGCAAAAACACAATGTCTTTGTAAATCGTTCTCTGTGGGTTGAAATAGCGATCATGTTTCATTAATTCTTAATCCACACTGACCCAGCTCCATATTAACAGTTCACACTTTAATTATAGAACTTCTTTATCAAATTATATTGTTTACAAAATGTGTTCCATGCGTGCGAACGCGCAAACACGCACTGGGGGGGCAAAAAGTGCGTTTGCACTGACGATCACGGAAGTTCTCATGCGCAGGACACGAATCACCAACGAGCTCACACGACTATGGGACACCAGATGTCTTAGTAAAGTAAACTACCTAATATCCGGCACCAACGGAGCTAAGGAATTGCCGGAGATGAGACTATTCCGGATATTTGGTCACTATTTCCGTAAAATCTACTTGGCACACACACACACACACACTCGATGGCGCAGTGGTTAGAGTTCCCGGCCGCCTCTACGGCGGTCCGGGCTCGAATCCCGCTCAGGGCTGAAATAATTTCAGTATCGCTGCGCTGCGAGTCGTTACTCTAACTCGTGGACGGGGAGTTGTGTGTGTGTGTGTGTGTGTGTGCGTGAAGGGTCACAGCATTACCCATATATTGGTCATATACGAGCTCTGAGCTCTCTTCCGGAAGGGAAATAGCTGTCGATCACGAGTCCAGCACGTGATACAAGACCATGGTGAATCACATGGTTTGACGGTGCAGTGGTATCGTTCTCGACTTCTAATTGAGTGATCCAAGTTCAGGTCCAGCCCAGGGCTGAAAATCATCGCTGCACTGTGAACAGGTATTCCAGCTCTGGTGGGCAAGGAGTTGAGTGTGTGTGTGTGTGTGTATTTACCTAGTTGTATTTACCTAGTTGTATTTTACGGGAAGGGGAGCTATGCTCGTGGGGTCCCGTCTTCATATCTCATTTTATCTAAACTATTTTTAAATTCATGTATTGATTTTGCACACACCACTTTCTCATCTAACTTGTTCCAACTGTCTATTGCTCTGTGAGGAAAGCTGTTCTTTTTAAAATCTCTTCTATAGCTGTCTTTTTTTATTTTCTTTCCGTGTCCTCTTGTATTTCTGTCATCCCATTTTATCAGATTCTCTCTATCAGTAATTTCTATGCCTTTCATGATTCTGTAAATAGCTATCAAATCTCCTCTCTCTCTTCTTTGCTCTAGTGTCTGTAGTTTAAGTTTTTGTAGTCTCTCTTCATATGATAGTTTTGAGAGTGTTGGTGCCAGTTTTGTAATTGCTCTTTGTATTCTTTCAAGTTTTTTTATACATTTTTTTGTACTTGGTGACCATATCGTTGCTGCATATTCCAATCTTGGTCTTATCAGGGTGATTAGGATTTTCCTCACCATTTCTTCATCCAGGTATGTAAATGCCACTTTGATTGTTCTTATTAAATTATAAGTTTCTCCAAAAATCTTATTTATATGTTTCTCAGGTGACATATTATTCATAACAATGACTCCCAGGTCCTTCTCATTTTCTACTTTTTTTATTCCTTCTTCTCCCAAATTATATGATCCTGTTATTCTGTTTTTGCTTTTTCCAAATTCCATTATACTACACTTTTTTGTATTGAACTCCATCTCCCACTTCCTACTCCATTCTTGTACTTTATTTAGATCTCTCTGTAGTGATTCACAATCTTCTTCAGTTTTCACTCTTTTCAGTAATTTTGCATCATCTGCAAAGAAGCTCATATAGCTTTCAATTCCTTCATCCATATCATTAATATATATAGCAAACATTATTGGGGCCAGAACTGTTCCCTGCGGGACACCGCTTATTACTTCATTCCATTTTGAGTGCTGATCTCTTATCACTACTCTCATTTTTCTTTCTTGCAAAAAGTCTTCCATCCAATTTAGCAATTTACCTTGTATTCCTCCTTCATATTCTAATTTCTTAAGCAACTTCTTATGTGGTACTTTGTCAAAAGCTTTTTTTAGGTCTAGAAATGCACAATCAGCCCATCCATCTCTTTCTTGTATTATATCTATTAGCCTTGAATAGAAACATATTAAATTGGTGACGCATGATCGTCCTTGTCTGAATCCAAATTGCCTTGGATTTAGTACGTTGTTTTTTTCCAAGTATTTTACCCATCTACTTTTGATAATTCTTTCACATATTTTTGCTATTGTACTTGTTAGAGAGACTGGTCTATAGTTGGTAGGTTCTTCTTTATTTCCTCCTTTATATATAGGTACTATATTTGCTTTTTTCCAATCTTCTGGAACTTTTCCTTCTTTTAAGGAACTGCTTATTATGCTATGTATTTTGTCTGTCAGTTCATTCCTGCATTCTTTCAGAATCCAGTTTGCTATTTCATCTGGCCCATGCGATTTTCTGACATCAAAATTACCCAAGTGTGTCAATATTTCATTCTTTGTTACTTCTATTTCTTCCATAGGGGGGACTTTTTCCTTCCACTCAATCTCTTCAGGTTGTATATTTTCCCTTGTAAACACTGATTTAAAATGTTTGTTCATAATTTCTGCCATTTCCATTTCCTCAGTGTATTCAACTCCTCCTTGTCTTAATTTCTCTAAGTCTTGTTTGTTTTTCAGTTTATTGTTTACAAATCTGTAGAATAGTTTTGGTTGATCTTTACACTTTTCTATAACATCTTTTTCATATTTTCTTTTTTCCTCTCTGCACTTTTGTACATATTCATTTCTATAACCAGTATATATTTTCCATTTTTCAGGTCTTCTGTCTTTTTTCCATCTGTTCCAGGCTTTGTCTCTTTTGTCCTTTAACTCCCTACAACTTTTGTTGTACCAGCATTTTACATATTCTTTTTCTTGTTTTTGTCTTGGGACATACTTTTCCACTCCTTTTTTGTAAATTTTTGTCAAAATATTCCATTTCTCTTCCACTGTTGTTTCTTCTTTGTATATTTCTTCCCAGTTTTCTTGTTGGAAGAATTCTCTTATTTTATCAAAGTTTGTTTTTTCATACATCATTCTTCCTTTTCTATATTGTTCATTTCTTTTCATATATTTTTCTTCATTAAGTTCCAGTTCAATCAATATGTGGTCACTTTTACCTATTGGTGTTTTATATTCAATCTTGTCCACTATTCTAGGTTCAGATGTAATTATTAAGTCTAGCCTCGATGGTTCTTCTTCATTTCTATACCTAGTGTTCTCTTGTATCCATTGTGTCATTGAATGGTCAGTAATCATCTCAAGTAGAGCATTTCCCCATGAGTCATCACCACTCTTTACTGTCATTTCTTCCCAGCAGATTTCTTTGCAATTAAAGTCGCCCATCATAACTATTCTTCCTCCGTCTTCCATTATTTTAGTTAATGCTATCTTTGTGTCCTCTAACATACTTTTATGTTCACTCTCCTCCCATGAGGCTGTTTTCGGAGGCACATAATTGATCACAAATTTTCTGCTCTTCTTATCTCGGTCTTCCACTTCTATCATAATCATCTCTACTGTATTCTTTCCATATATGACACCTTTCACGTTTATATCCTTCTTAGTCAGGAACATAACTCCACCCCCTTGTTTTTTCTCTCTGTTTCTAATCCAATAATTGTATGTATCATGTCCTACACTGTTGGGTGGTAGTGGGCCTTTTAATTTTGTTTCTACAATTCCCATTATGTCCGGTTCTTTTTCTTTCAAATAATCATTCAGTTCATTCAATCCTGTTATCAATCCATCTATATTTGTGTAAGACACTCTTAGTTTTCTGCCACTTCCATTGTATTCTCTGTTTCCCTTATGTTTTTCTTTAGTATGTCGAACTGCTTTATTTTCATGTTCACTACTCTCCAATAGAATCTCTCTTTCTCTGACTCCGTTCTTTCCTCGTTTTTTGCCTTAGCTTCAATTCTTTTCTGCTTTTCTGCCTCTCTTTCCTCCTTATTCATTTCTCTTTTTATCCATACCTTTTTATATTGATCATTTGTTGCTAGTTTCCCTGTCTTGGATAGAATTTTCTCTGCTGTTGTTTGTGACCTGAATTTAATCTTAATTGGTCTGGTCTTATCTGTACTATATTTTCCTAGTCTGAATTTTTCCTCAATTTCCTTTATAATTTCTGGTTCATCTTCCTGGACTAATTTTAATAAACTGCTTACTCTTTCATTTTCCTCCTTGATTCTTGCGGTTCTATCTGGGTTATGTTTCTCTTCCATTCCTAATATAATTATACATTTCTTTTTGTCAGCTAATTCTCTTACTATATTCTCCTTCTGTCTCATCACTTTAATAACTGAGTCTTCATTATGTTCTTTCAATTGCTGTTTGACTATGTCAGTGAATGAAACCTTATTCCCTTCTTGAGTTATTCTCCAATTTTTAGCTTCTGTAGCTATTTTCTCTCTGTTTTCATTACTATTCTTCTTCAATTTCTCATTCTCCTCCTTTACATTTCCTAACTGTCTTTTTAGGTCCTCTATTTCTTCAGTTAAGTTTCTGTTAGCCTTCTCTAGTTGTTCCAACCTTTCAATTCTTTGGAAAATGGAGTCTACGTTACCTAACTTACGCTCCAAGTCCTCGATCACCTTATCAACTCTCTCCTCTAGTCTTATCAGTCGGGGGGGGGGGGGTTGTGTCCCCCCCACCCTCTTTAAATCCCTGGAACATATTCTCGTCACTTTCTTCTGTATTGCTCCTCTCTATACTTCTAATCTTTACATTTTTATTAGACATGTCATCCTCACTCAGTCGTTTGTTTACCTTCCGCTTGTCTGGCTGGGCCAAGTCTACTCCCTCCTCATTTCCTTCCATTTCCCTCAGTAATCCCTCCCCTTTTCCTCTTTCCCTACTTTCCCACTACTCCACGAGCAATTTCCCCCCCACCCTGCAAAAACACTAGGCACTTCTCTTTGCGTTGGGATCCACAGACTTCAGTTTTCTTCAGAACGTCATCCAAGCCGTCCATTCGCTGAAGTGTGTATTTACCTAGTTGTATTTACCTAGTTGTATTTTGCGGGAAGGGGAGCTATGCTCGTGTTGTCCCGCCTTTGTATCTTGCAGTGTCTAGTTTGTTTTTAAACTCATGAATGGTTTTTGCGCATACTATTTCATTGTCCAGTTTGTTCCAAGTGTCCAAAACTCTATGAGGAAAACTGTTTTTCTTCAGTTCTCTTCTATAGCTATGTTTTTTTATTTTCTTTCCATGTCCTCTTGTGTTTCTTTTGTCCCAGTTAAGTAAATTCTCACTATCGAGTACCTCTGTGCCTTTCATGATTCTGTAGATGGTCAATAGGTCACCTCTCTCTCTTCTTTGCTCCAGTGTCGGTAACTCCAGTTTAGCCAATCTCTCTTCGTATGATAGGTTTGCAAGTGCAGGTGCCATTTTTGTAGCTGCTCTTTGGATTCTTTCTATTTTCTTTATATTCTTTTTGGTACTGGGGGACCACAATGTCGCTGCATACTCTAATCTAGGCCTTATCAATGTAACCAATATTTTTTTCATCATGTCTTCGTCCAAGTATGTAAACGCCACTTTTATTGATCTTAGCAAGTTGTAAGTCTCCCCGACAATTTTGTTAATCTGTATATCATAGGACAAGTCGTTCGTGATAATTACTCCCAAATCTTTTTCGGATCCTACTTTCTTTACTTCTTTGGTTCCAATTGTATATTTTCCTGATATTCTGTTTTTGCTTTTTCCAAACTCCATTATGCTACACTTCTTCGTATTAAAGTCCACTTCCCATTTCTGACTCCAGTTCCATACCCTATTTAGGTCTTCTTGCAGTGCTTCACAGTCCTCATCAGTTTCTATTTTCCTTAGCAGTTTGGCGTCATCGGCAAAGAAGCTCATGTAGCAGTTCACGTCCTCATCCATGTCATTCATATAGATAGCAAACATTATTGGTGCCAGCACAGATCCTTGCGGTACTCCACTGATCACCTCTTTCCAGTCTGAATATTTTTCTCTGAGCACTACTCTCATCTTTCTACCAGTCAGAAAGTCCTCTATCCATTTTAGTAGGTTTCCCTGTATTCCTCCTATGTGTTCCAGTTTTTTTTAGTAGTTTTCTGTGTGGTACTTTGTCAAAGGCTTTTTGCAAGTCTAGGAATGCACAATCAGCCCATCCATTTCTTTCTTGCACTATGTCTATTAGTCTTGAGTAAAAGCATATTAAGTTTGTGGAGCATGATCTTCCTTGTCTGAATCCGAATTGTCTTGGGTTTAATATGTCATTGTCTTCCAGATGTTTTACCCATCTATTCTTGATTATTTTCTCACAAATTTTGGCAATGGTGCTTGTTAGTGATACTGGCCTATAGTTGGTGGGTTCTTCTTTGTTTCCTCCTTTGTGTATTGGTACAATGTTAGCGTTTTTCCAGTCCTCGGGTATCTTTCCTTCTTTGAGTGAGCTGTTTATTAAGATGTGTATTTTGTCTGTTAGTTCTTCTTTGCACTCCTTTAGAATCCAATTTGCAATACCGTCTGGGCCATGTGATTTTCTGACATCCAGCCTTGATAAATGTTCTGATATTTCCTTTAGTGATGCTGTAAACTCATTCATGAGGGGAGATTTCTTGTTTTTGTCTATGTCACAATTCGGTATTTTCTCTCTGGTGAAAACAGATTTAAAGTGATTGTTCATGACTTCGGCCATCTCTAAATCTTCTGTGTATTCTATGTTTCCTTGGCATAGTTTCACCAATTCCTGTTTGTTTTTAAGTTTACCATTCACATACCGATAGAATAGTTTGGGTTGCTCTTTGCATTTGTCTATAATATCCTTCTCATGGTTCCTTTTCTCCTCTCTTCTCATATTAACATACTCATTTCTATAGTTAACATAAATTTGCCATTTGCTTTGTTTTTTGTCTTTTCTCCACTTTTTCCAAGCTTTGTCCCTTCTGTCTTTTGCCTCACTGCATCTTTTGTTGAACCAACATTTAATGTACTCTCTCTCTCGCTTTTGTCTTGGTACATGCCTGTTTACCCCTTCATTGTAGTTTTCCATCAATATATTCCATTTCTCTTCCACTGCTGTTTCTTCCCTGTAAAATATTTCCCAGTTTGCATTCCGGAAGAATGTCTTTAGTTTTGTAAAGTCTGTTTTGTTGTACCTCAGTCTTCCTTTCCTATGCTTTTCGTTCCTCTCTATGTCTATTTCTTCCTTTAGTATAGTTTCGATGAGTACATGGTCACTCTTTCCAATTGGTGTCTCATACTGGACTTTATGCACTATTTCAGGCTCTGTTGTAAATATTAGATCTAGTTTCGATGGCTCTTCATTATTTCTGTACCTTGTGTTTTCATGGACCCATTGGGTCATTGTGTACTCCATGGTCATATCTAGCAGTACATTGCCCCACGAGTCATCTCCTCCTTGCACTGTCATGCTGTCCCAACAAATTTCTTTGCAATTGAAGTCCCCCATAACTACCAGATTACCCTTACCCATTAATATCTCATTGAGTGATTTTCTTGTGTCATCTAGCATTTTTTTATGTTCAATTTCTTTCCAAGCGCTTGTTTTTGGAGGCACATAAGTCACCACAAACTTTCTACTTTTCATATTCTTGCCTTCGACTTTTATCATGATCAATTCAGCATTACCTTTGCCCTCTGCAATTTTTGTCACCTTTAGGTCTTTCTTGGCCAAGAACATGATTCCCCCTCCCTGTTTCTTGTCCCTGTTTTTTATCCAGTAGTTGTATAAACCTTGTCCGATAACAGTGGATGGTATTTCACCTCTTAGTTTAGTCTCTACAATTCCCATTATGTCTGGTTTTGCTTCTAACAGATAATCATTGAGTTCGTTCAGTCCCGAAATTAGTCCGTCAATGTTGGTATAGGCCACTTTTAATTTTCTTCCTTCTCCCTGGTTTCTTCTTCCCTTGTTTTGTTCGTTTTGTGTGTGTGTGTGTGTGTGTGTGTGTGTGTGTGTGTGTGTGTGTGTGTGTGTGTGTGTGCAAGGCCAAAACACCATTACCCACAGATCAGGCCCTATATGAGCTTTGAGCTCTCTTCCGGGAGGGTAATTGCAGTCAATCACAAGTCCAACACATGATCTAAGACTGTGGAGAATCACACACACACACACATATGAGCTCTGAGCCCTCTTCTGGGAGGAAAATAGCTCACATACACACACACACACACACGTAGACCGATTCACAGCGAAGATTGGAGCTCCGAAGAAGAAAGGAAATTTTCGTGGATCTCAACAACGAGGAAGTACCTTTTTGTATTTATAGGGAAAGGGAAAGCTCGTGGTGTAGTGGGAAGGTGATGAAAAAGGAGAATGGGAGGGATTACTGAGGGAAATGGAAGGAAATGAGGTAGGAGGCTCACGGGCGCCACCTGACGGAAAAATAGTCAACAAAAGGTCCTCAGCTGACGCAGGAGAAGTGAATAATTTTAGTAAAATCGTTAAGTTTAGAAATATAAATAAGAACAACAAAATGGAAAATGAAGATAATAATTTCAATGGATTTAATTAAGGGGGGATGCCAACCTCCCCCGATTAGCAAGGCTAGAGGAAAGACTAGAAAAAATGGCTCAACACTGGGAAAGTAGGCTAGGTCAACTCACACAGATTGCACAGCGAGTTGATAAATTGGAACAATTAAAGAAGGAAAACCAAAACCTAAATAAAAAAGTAGAAGAATTGAAAAAAGTCAAAAGAAAAGATGAGAATGAGGAATTAAAGAGGAATAATAGATAGAATAAAGAGTCCATAGCAAAAGAAGCACAGGGTTGGAAGAAAGTCCAAGAGAACAATAAAATTGTATTTAACGACATAGTGACACAGTAGATGAAAGAACAAACTGAAAATACAGTTATTAAAGTAATGAGGGAGAAGGAGAATATAGTAAGAGACTTAGCAGATAAAAAGAAATGTATAATTATATTAGGGATGGAAGAGAAGTATAACGTAAACAGGACTACGAGAATTAAGGAGGAAAAAGAAAAAGTAAACAATATATTAGAATTAGTTCAGGAAGATGAACATGACATAGGGAAACAAATTTAAGAAATGAATAGACTCGGGAAATATAGTACAGATAAGACCAGACCAATTAAGATTAAATTCAGGTCACAAACGACAGCAGAGAATATCTTAGCAAAAACAGGGAAACTAACAGACAGTGAACAATATAAAAAGGTATGGATAAAAAGAGAAATGAATAAAGAGGAAAGAGAGGAGGAAAAAACGAAAAGGCAAGAAGCTAAGGGAAAAAACAAGAGAAGAACAGAGTCAGAAAAAGAGGAATTCTATTGGAGAGTAGTGAATATGAAAGTGAGGAAATGGACCATAACAGAGAAAAACAAAAGGGAAACAGAAAATACAATGGAAGTAGCAGAAAATTAAGAGTGTCTTACACAAATATAGATGGATTAATAACAGGCTTGAACGAACTGAATTATCTGAAAGAAAAAGAACCGGACATAATGGGAATTGTAGAGACAAAATTAAAACCTCCACTACCACCCAACAGTGTAGGACATGGTGCATATAATTATTGGATTAGAAACAGAGAGACAAAACAAGGGGGTGGAGTTATGTTCCTGACTAAGAAGAATATAAACGTGAGGAATGTCACATATAGAAAGAATAGAATAGAGATGATTATGATGGAAGTGGAAGACAGAGATAGGAAGAGCAGAAAGTTTGTAATAAATTATGTACCTCCAAAAACGGCCTCGTGGGAAGAGAGAGAACATAAAAGTATGTTAGAAGACACAAGGATAACATTAAATAAGATAATGGAAGATGGAGGAAGAATAGTTATAATGGGCGACTTTAATTGCAAAGAAGTCTGCTGGGAAGAGATGACAGTAAAGGGTGGAGACGACTCATGGGGAAATGTTCTACTTGAGATGATTATTGACCATACAATGACACAATGGATTCAAGAGAACACTAGGTATAGAAATGAAGAAGAACCATCGAGACTGGACCTAATAATCACATTAAAACCTGAAATAGTGGAAAAGATTGAATATAAGACACCAGTAAGTAAAAATGACCACATATTGGTTGAACTGGAACTAAATGAGGAAAAATACATGAAAAGAAATGAACAATATAGAAAAGGAAGATTGATGTATGAAAAAACAAATTTTGATAAAATAAGAGAATTCTTTCAAAAAGAAGACTGGGAAAGAATATACAAAGAGGAAACAACAGTGGAAGAGAAATGGAATATTTTGACAAAAATTTATAAAGGAGTGGAAAAGTATGTCCCAAGAGAAAAGCAAGAAAAAGAATATGTAAAGTGCTGGTACAACAAAAGTTGTAGGGAGTTAAAAGACAAAAGAGATAAAGCTTGGACAAAATGTAAAAAAGACAAAAGACCTGAAAAATGGAAAATATATACTAGTTATAGAAATGAATATGTACAAGTGTGCA
The DNA here is from genome assembly GCF_046742065.1 of Oratosquilla oratoria. Lineage (NCBI taxonomy): Eukaryota > Metazoa > Arthropoda > Malacostraca > Stomatopoda > Squillidae > Oratosquilla > Oratosquilla oratoria. The sequence goes on from NC_134814.1 coordinate 1,653,667, forward strand.
GAGAAGAAAAGAGAAAATATGAAAAAGATGTCATAGAAAAATGTAAAGATCAACCAAAACTATTTTACAGATTTGTAAACAACAGACTGAAAAACAAACAAGAATTAGAGAAACTACGACAAGGAGGAGTTGAATACACAGAGGAAATAGAAATGGCAGAAATTATGAACAAGCATTTTAAATCAGTGTTTACAAGGGAGAACATACAACCTAGAGATATCGAATGGGAGGAGAAAGTCCCCCCTATGAAAGAAATAGAAGTAACAAGGAATGAAATAATGAAACACTTGAGTAATCTTGATGTCAGAAAATCGCATGGACCAGATGAAATAGCAAACTGGATTTTGAAAGAATGCAGGAATGAACTGGCAGACAAAATACATAGCATAATAAACAGTTCCTTGAAAGAAGGAAAAGTTCCAAAAGATTGGAGAAGAGCAAATATAGTACCTATATATAAAGGGGGAAATAAAGAAGACCCTACTAACTATAGACCAGTCTCTCTAACAAGTACAATAGCAAAAATTTGTGAAAGAATTATCAAAAGTAGATGGGTAAGGTATTTAGAAAAAAACAATGTGCTAAATCCAAGGCAATTTGGATTCAGACAAGGACGATCATGCGTCACAAACTTAATGTGTTTCTATTCAAGGCTAATAGATATAATACAAGAAAGTGATGGATGGGCTGATTGTGCACTTCTAGACCTAAAAAAAGCTTTTGACAGTACCACATAAGAAGTTGCTTCACAAATTAGAAACTGTAGGAGGAATACAGGGCAAACTGCATAAATAGATGGAAGACTTTTTGCAAGAAAGAAAAATGAGAGTAGTGATAAGAGACAAACACTCTAATTGGGATGAAGTAATAAGTGGTGTTCCACAAGGAAATTATGGCCCTAATAATGTTTGCTACATATATTGACATGGATAAAGGAATTGAAAGTTCAATACTAACAAGTGTAGTATAATGGAATTTGGAAGAGGCAAAAAAAGAATAGTAGGATCATATAAATTGGGAGAAGGAATAAAAAAAGTAGAAAATGAGAAGGACCTAGGAGTTATTATTATGAATAATATGTCACCTGGAAAACATATACAAGATTTTTGGAGAGACTTATAATTTAATAAGAACAATCAAAGTGGCATTTACGTACCTGGATGAAGAAATGGTGAAGAAAATACTAATCACTTTGATAAGACCAAGATTGGAATATGCAGCGACAATGTGGTCACCAAGTACAAAAAAATGTATAACAAAACTTGAAAGAATACAAAGAGCAATTACAAAATTGGCACCAACAGTCTCAAAACTATCATATGAAGAGAGACTAGCAAAACTTGAGCTACAGACATTAGAGCAAAGAAGAGAGAGAGGAGATTTGATAACTATTTATACATACATGCATATACCAAGGCCCCTTCCCCCTTCCAAGGGAGGTAGCCAAAAAGGGAAAGGCATAAAAACACTCCCACCCATTTCATCCCTAAATACACTCCACACCCCTCCCACTCTCCCTCTCATCTGAGCACCTCCTGGATGACGGGTCATCCCTGCACCCTGCCCACCGCCCTGGGTCAGAAGCAGTGTCGCAAGACACAGTACATCCACAGCAAGGCCGCTTCATTTAATCGGCGACCCCCCCTCTCCGTCCCCCTTTGCATATAAGGCGATAACTATTTATAGAATCATGAAAGGCTTAGAAACTATTGATAGAGAGGACCTAATAAAATGGGATGATAGAAATACAAGAGGACATGGAAAGAAAATCAAGAAGGACAGTTATAGAAGAGATCTGAAAAAGAACAGCTTTCCCCACAGAGTAATAGACATTTGGAACAAGCTAGATGAGAAAGTGGTGTGTGCAAAAACAATACATGAATTTAAAAACAGTTTAGATAAAATGAGATATGTAGACGGGGTACCACGAGCATAGCTCCCCTTCCCGTAAAATACAACTAGGTAAATACACACACATATACATATATATATATATATATATATATATATATATATACATATATATATAAATGCATCTTACCTCAGCTCCCTGTTGGAGATGATTCTCTGTCATTTTGGCCAACCTTCTCTTCCCTTCCTTTATGTCCATCAGTTTTTGGGCTTTTCAGCTGATCACCTAGTGTTTTGAGTAAAAATGGCTCCCATACTGCCTGGTGGCGTAATCCAAAACATTCTGGTCTCGCACCCACATAGTTGTGGGTTCGAATCCCGCACTCCCCTCTAATTCCCAGCAGTGCTTGTTACCTGCCCCACTAGTCCAAGTACATTGGGCAAAGGTGGTGGCTTTGGACACAAATAGCATCTCCTGGCATCTGCTCCTCACCTCCACTATACTGGCTTCCTCCCATCATAGCTTCACTATTGTCATGAAGCTACAATGAAGTGACAGTCTGACTTCCCCTATTATCATATATATATACATATATACATATGAATTTATAAACTAGCAAAAATCATCAGGCTTAACAAAATTAAAGTACTACAAAAGGTGATACTATTCAATCATAGAGTCAGATGATCAACCATTTGAAGTCCACAAAGGCATTTCCTGACCTCTTTGTTCAGTTGCATGATATCATGACTGCCCCAATGCTGTCATGTCATCCTGCAAACTTCTTCATTTTGTCTATCCACCTTTTGTCTCATCTCTTCCAGACTTCTCATCTTATGGTGACCATTCAATAATTCCCATCCTCATTCTTTACTATTTTAGCTACCCAATATTACTTTCATTCCTTTGTTCCCTCTACAATATATTTCACTTCAATCTGTTCTTACCTAACTTGCTTTTTTCCCATCTTTTGGTGTTATTCCCAGCACTGATCTCTCCATTGCTGCCTGGGTATACCTTAGCTTTGTTATTATCACTTTAGTCAGCACAGTATTCAAGTTTTACACCCATGGGTCACAGCTGGGATTATGCAAGGTTTGTTGAGGCACAGTGCAGGTAGACAAAAGGTAAAACTGAAAGTAAATCAAAAGTAAAACAAACTACATTTATTCTTTTCAGTAAATTCAAATAAAAATTCTTTTCAGTAGAATGGAATACCTGCAACAACATTTGTTCTCCTATAGCTTACATACAAATCAAACATGCATTTGTCCAACCTATATTCACTTTGGAATGTATATTGTCATGCTTATAGTAATCTTTATTTGCACATCTCAAATACTAACTGTAAATCTATACTGCTTTGTGTCAAATCCAGTTCACACTTGTCCATTTATGTATCCACTGAAGCATAGTGTGGCATCACCAATGATGTCGTGCAGTAACCATTTTTTATACAAGACTTAAATATCTTCTTTTTTTTATTATGGATGAGATCATTGGCATCAGTTTTGTTACAATGGCAAAACATATGGCAGAACTTTTGGGTCCAATACATGTCCTTCAGTCCACACATCAAGGACATAGCAGTGAAAATCAACAAGAAAATAAACATACTACAATTAGTAGCAGATACAGATATTGGTCAGCAGAAGAAAATTAATCACAGTCTAGAAATATTTCTCAGGAACCACACCTGACTACACCTCTACAACACGTTTTCCAATGATCAGGAAAACACAGCCACCCTAAAAACGGACCTCACCCCCCAAAAAAATAATAATACATACGCACATATACCAAGGGCTCTTTTCCCCTTACAAAGGACGCAGCCAAAATCAAAAGGCATAATTCTACTCCCACCCATTCCACCCCTTCTTCACCCTTTCCTCCCTCTCATCTTAGCTCCTCATGGATGATGGGTCATCCCAACATCTTGCCCATTGCCCTGGGTCAAAATTAATGCAGCAAGACACAGCACATTTATAGCGAGACTGCTTCATTTAATCAGCAAACCCCCCCCTCCTCTCCATCCTCTCATACAGTCACATTGAAGACCTGGAGAAATCCCTTCAGGCTAAGTCAAAATATAATTCACACATAACCACTCCTTAACACCCCCTAACCCCCACCCACTCCTCCCTTCCATGCATCACAGTATCATCCATACACAGCCATTCTCCACTCACCCCTATCTCCTGCGTTCTCCCTTCCTTCCTCACTCACTTGGTCAATGCCTCTTTCATCCCATCCATCCACCTCATCCTTGGTCATCTGTTCATGTTCACTCCATCCACCCCTGCCTTCCACACTTCTTTTGCTAGTCTATCTTTACTCATTCTTTCAAGTGTCCAAACCATCCCAATAATCTTTCATCAACCCTATCTCCCATCCCCTTTTCCACCTCAGCTCTCCTCCTCACCTCCTTGTTTCTCACTTTATCCAACCTTATAACCCCTACCATACTTCTCAAACACATTTAAACTCTTTCTTTCTTATGTTCCATTTCTCTGCCCCTTTATACAAACTCCTTTTAGTGTCCATTCTCAAATGTCTATTTTTCATTACACTTTTTAATCCCCCAAAGCACCTACTTCTCTCAATCTACAATCCACCTCCACTTCTCCCTTTCCCACCACATGTGTCCCCAATTATCTAAAGCTATCCACTTCCTCCAACCTCTCGCCTTTAATACTCACTTCCTAATTGCTATCATCCTCTCCCCTTGTACATCTCGTCACCTTTTACCCACACTGAAGAAGAAATAATAATAATAATAATAATGATAATAGTAATAATAATAATAATAATAATAATAATAATAATAATAATGATAATAATAATAAATAATAATAATAATACTCATGATGATAATGATGATGATGAATTGATAATGATAATGTCAGGATGCACCCAAATCACTCCGACAGACCATCACACTGAAACCAAAATTTGCCTCTACAGAACAGCACATGAAAGTGAGAGGCACACAATTTTATACAAGAGCCTCCAGTAACAAACATCCAAAACAGCCTCTACCTATAAAAAAATACATATACATAAATATACCAAGGCTTTTTCCCTTTACAAAGGAGGTACCCAAAAAGGAAAAGGCATAACATCATTCCCACCCATTCCATCCCTGAATACACTCCACACCACTCCACCCTCCCTCCCATCTTAGCACCTCCTGGATGACGGGTCATCCCTGTACCTTGTCCACTGCCCTGGGTCAGAAGCAGTGTCGCAAGACACAGCACATCCACAGCAAGGCCGCTTCATTAAATCGGCGACCCACCCTCTCCGTCCCCCCCATGCATAAAGGCGAAGACGGAGAGAAATTCCTTCGGGCTGCGTCAAAATTTGCTCACACATACTACCTCACCTCATTCCACCTCATGCATCACATCATCATCCATATACAACAATTCTCCATTCACCCCTGTCTTCTGTCCTCTCTCGTCCTTCCTCAACAGACATTCCCCTCTTCCCCAAAGCCCCTTTCACCCCATTCATCCACCTCATCCTAGGATGTTCCTTCATGTTCACTCCCTCCACATCTGCCTTCCATACCTCTTTTACTAGGCTTTCTTCACTCATTCTTTCCATGTGTCCAAACCATCCTAATACTCTTTCATCAACCCTATCTCCCAACCCCCTTTCCACCCCTGTTCTCCTCCTCACCTCCTCATTTCTCACTCTATCCAGCCTAGTAACCCCCATCATACTTCTCAGACACCTCATCTCAAACACATTCAAACTCCTTCTCTCTTCCTCTCTTATGTTCAATGTTTCTGCCCCATACAGTGCTGTTGGCACAATCACTCCTTCATATAGTCTCCTCTTAGCATCCATTCCCCCCCCCCAAAAAAAAAAATATATATATATAAAAAAAAAGAGCATACTACTCTTTTGTTGATCCTTTCCTGCTTACCTCCTTGCCATCCTTTGTTTAGGCGTAAGACTGTACTGATTTGCCTCCTCCATTCATTTATGTCTGCTTAGATCTCCTAATCCACCTCTTCCATTGTGGTTCCCAGATTCTGGTCTCCTTGTGTGTTCCTTTCCTGTATACTACAATTAGGCAAATACAGTTAGGTAAATACCGATCCCCCTATACAAAAATACACACGTATTCAGATCACATAACAAGGACTGACGATAAAACCATCAAACTCTCCCAGACATCAGCCTTACAAATAAATCCCTCTCATGACAAGTAAGACCCTCATTAGCACATATGAGGCACACGCCGTAAAACAGTCATAAGCGCCACTGTGCTGAGATCCAAGTTATCAGTTACATATTTTCCTCACATCTTCCTCTATCCAATAGTAGGTCATATGTGCCCTTCTGCATATTTTCTTATGGTCTAGTGAGCCCTGAAACTCCGGTAAGTTTTCAGTTTTATACTACAGTAAAGGCATAAAGCAAAATGATGAAATAAATTTGGGATAATTATTTGAGAGATAAAGTCCCTTTATAATGGTGTAAACTAGATAAAATTCATATGGTTGGCTTTGGAGATCTTGTTGAAAACTTTAAATGTATCTCTCAGATTTTTAAAAACGGAGCTTACGACATTACGGTATGCAACTCTTATGTATTAAGGCCACCATCCAGCTTTAAAACAATACCAACACAGAATAACCCTAACCACTAATGAAAATTGCCCCAGATGCAATCACGGCAGAGAAAGCACCAAACACCTCATCTTACATTGCCATACTCGAATCTTACCCTGACAACACAATATCTCTTCTACAAGTCATTTGCCAAATTATAGGCAAGTCTTATCTTGGTGCATGTTATACAGCAGAAAATACAATTAAAATTTGGCTTTTAATTTTTTAGTTTTGCATTTACCTGTCTCTATTAATCAAACTTAACCTGTAATTTGTTTATAATCTGTTATTGAACTATCTCCTCCTTTAGGCTATTCCAGAAGTTGACAAGTCAATGCTAAAAAGTGTTCCTTGATACCCTTTAACCTGTGCAGCATCAATGGCATTAATTTAACACCACAACCTTCAACTAGTTTGAGCATCAATGGCATCAATTTGATGCCATGATAGTTGCCATAGGAGCAACCTCCTAACAAAATGGCTAAGGTAAACTGTATGGCTTCCATATATCACCAAAAGGCATGACAATTGTATGCAGTGATTGGAGTCTTTTGGGAACTGCAGTACATAAAATTCTGTTGAGTTATAAATGTCCTGCTGTATACTTGTAACACTGTAGTGTGCTGGGGAAGGAAGTGGTAACACACTCTTTTCATGTTTTGGATAAAATTTTGGTAGTTTTAGCATTGTTTCTCTCACTAATTATTTTTTTTAGTTACACAATATTCACAAGGTATATAATATATTATGTAACCAATATTTCCAAGAGGAAAGTAACACAAAATCAAAATATTTTGCATAAAGGTGCATCGCACTTGAAAATTATGGAATGCAGTAGAAACTAACTTCAGATAGTGGTACATTGCCAAAAACATATCCATTCTTGAAAATCTTCATTTGACAGATTCTACATCCTACCAGAAACTGACTAGTGGTCACAGACACTGATATATTTAACTGTGAGTGCTTTTCATTCTCTACCTTCTTTTTACGTTATTTCAATACAAAATTATGCAAAAAAACAAAGAAATAGAAAATCGGCCCATGCCAGCAAGTATTTGAGCTACACAATGGAGTGACGATGTATGGGTTAAGCATGTAGCCTTTTTAATTTTCTGTTTTCCCATGACCTCATGTCATTCTCCCATCGCAAAATATAAAGCCTTCCCTGTCAACTCTGTCCCCTTCTCTCACTGATCTCACCACTAAAATCATGTCATCTCTCTCTTCTTCTAACGTGACTTCAACTGTTCACCCATTTTGAATATAGGAGTAAAGCTTATGGAGTTCACATTCTCCAGAGATGCACTGTGAAACTATACAGGTACAGGAACATCTAATACACGAGAACTATTGTTTGTGAAGAAATAAAGTGTTAATGCTTATGGAGTTCAGATTCTCCACAGATGCACTGTGAAACCATACAGGTACAGGAACATCTGATACGCGAGAACTATTGTTTGTGAAGAAATAAGGTGTTCAGAGAGATGATGTATCTCTTATTGGTATAGATCTAGACCTCCCAGCTGTCCTTTGAAAGATTGTGTGTCCAACATGTGCAGAAGCATATCACAGTGAGCAAATGTTATGTCTCATTCTTATATCTACAAGAATGCTGTACATCTGAAATACTTCTTATTCTATGTCTTCAAGATTAGGTTTGAAATATGCCTCATTGTTCATTATAGCTTCAAGAATGTGTTATAATAAAATCTTTCAATAAGGACAGACTTATAGGCAAGACAATACACTCACTATCCGAGTTACGACCTGTGCGACTTACGTCCACCCGTACTTACGACCACATTCAGCAGATGCCTACATGCAAATATTATGAGTTTACTGGTTTACTGTACGTTTGCACGTGGCGTCCAGCATCCCGTATGACAGTTACGGCAGCACAGCACAGCACAGCATCTCACCAAGGTTGTGCTGTCTGCCATAATTATGGTATTTCTACCATAATTGAGTGTGTGTCTACCATCTACCATACGATGTCTACCATATACCATAATTTTACTGGAATTGATATTATACCGTATTTCGATTTCCAGTTCCCACCGATAATTAATCAGGGCAGGTGGGAATGGTCAGAAAGGGCAGTTTTACCAGATCGGTGATACACACTTCTCCGAAAGCCAAGACAGAGAGTCGGTTTACAGTAGTCCTGCATTCGTACTTTTCATTCTGGTTAGAAAGCTGTAGTGTACGAACATGGATACAAAAAGCTTTAACCCAAGTCTATGATATTCCTGGAGTTCTGAAGTATAATATCTTATATTCAATAAGACAATATATCTCACTGTACTATTCCATGCATAAAATATTTATTTGATGAAATAACGTTATGCTATAATTATCGTTCTTTTCTTACTAAGAGAGACCGAACGTTTTCGCATGGGAGACGACGATTGAGCCCAGTGCATAGAAGCGAATCTTGTACTTGTTTTCATGTACATTTGAGGGAATTATTTTAAATGTTATTAAGCCTTTATTACTTCAACCTCTTTTTATTAATTATGCCTCGACCAGCGGATACCAACGGATCCCCCATGGTGCCTCGCCAGACCTACTGCCTGATCTTTCCCTCGACCGTACACACGAAGAAAGTGTAGATGACGTGCAACCAAAAAGTGGATTTTTTTTTTTTTTTTTACATGCATATTTTATATTTTTTATATTTTGTATCTTAGTGTTAATTTGTATTTTCGGTCTCTAATAAGAATCCTGTGTAATATATTTTCTTTACCCTATCCTATTAATTTATTATTATTAATTTATTATCTAGTATAACAATCAAAGAGTATTGGATATTTTGCATACACTTAGAATGTTCTACAATGAGGCCACAAACGAAACATTTGAGCTGGATTTACGCTCTGCATCATATGTCCTTGAGTATACACCTCGAATGTATACGGTCCGAGTTACGACCGTTTCGACTTACGACCGGTTGGTCGGAACCGATCTAGGTCGTAACTCGGATAGTGAGTGTACATTGTCTTTACAACAATGTAAATAGTTTCATCTTTGAGTTAACGTTCTCATGTCTGTTTTCCATCGCTTCTAACTGTCTAGTTTTGATAGTCATCACTGATGACCCTACACTACATTTGACCAATACATCAATGGACTAGAGTGAACTGTGGACAGATATATAGTTGGACTGTAGTTGCCACCAGCCAGCAAGTTCCACGAACCCTTCCCTTCCCTCACCTTCTCATATTTCCATGGCTTCTTTTGTCCCCTTTAGGATATTCAATATGTGAAACATTACTATGAGATTATTTCATGGTAAGGGCATTTAACTATCACAGATAACAAAAATAACCTCAGCCAATCAGGTACGATTCCCGGAAAAGGGGCGAGGTTTAGAGGACTGGCTGGCTGGCAGTAACTACAGTGTGAACTGTGCTTTGGTACAACTCTTGGTCGTGACAAGCTCCGATTATATGATGTGGCCAAAGGGTTCCCTGTACAGAAACCCTGCAGCATCCAGAAAGCCAACCTAACCCATAGATCTCTTTATGAAGACTTCAGGCTCACTCTAAGGACCAAGTGACAGCCTAAAGGGGTGGCACTCGCAATAGGGATAAGGAAAGTTGTAGCCTTTGTATGAAGAGGTGGGCATTTGCACTTCATGAAGAGCAGTGGCACCAAATACAGGCACCTTAGTTTGTTACCCTAATAATAATAACTTGGCATTACTACAGAAAACAGCAACAACACCACAGTAAAACTGAAATGTTCATGTCAAAATATACATATAATATATATATCTTCAAATTATTCCATCAGAAATGAAAATAAGAAATACCTCATATGAATAATAATAATAATGCACTAGTACCCTGTGCCCAACTGCAATAAACATAACAAACTCTTGTTGTGATTTCCTAAAGATTTAATAGTTGATTCACAATTTCTTTTTTATTTTCTTTATAGAATTTTTTTACTTTTTTCTTCATACAGTTCTCATTCAGCATGGTTAGATTTTGCCAGTTTGTTGCAGTTTTTCAGTAAACTGACTCGCACTTTTTAATTTTCATGGCAATTTCTGTTCTGACTTTTTTGTATCATCACTTTCTTGTTCTTTCTAGTTGTTCGTTTTGGCTTTGGTGCCACTAATTCCTTCAATTGGAATGTCATCACTTCATATTTGATTCCAAGGAACATTTTGTGCGAGTAAAGGATTTTGAGTCCGCAATATGCATGGCACAGGACTGGGTATAAGGCCTATACTTTGGAAGTGTTTTTTTGATTGACTGAGATATCTCTGGCCAACCAATCACAAGACTCTATTACATAACAAAGGGATTTACTACAGGCCCAAGTAATTGCATTCACACTTGTGATTTTTTCCTTCTTCATCTTTTTATATTTTTTCCTCTTCAATATATTGCACGGAGAATTTATTACTGTACTGCATTTGGAGTAAGCAGTACCAAAAGACTCAATTTTTTTTAGTTTTAACATGCTAAAGATTAGAAGCTATTGTATTACAGCTTCATGTAACAGTAAAAAGGTACTTCAACATTAAGTACTTCCTTTCCCAGCATATAACACAACATGCACTTTATTATACCAGTTGTGCTTCAAGAATTAATTCGAATAACAATCAGTGAAAGTGCAATTCATCCATGTGTTTCACATTTGAATCATAACTGCCTTATATATAAAATCAAATATCTCAGTATGTACAAATATATAGAGTATAAACAGAAACTTGAATCTTGACTTGAAAATATACGAGACTAGGTCCTGATACGCTGCAGTTTGTGATAACCGTTACGCTGTTTGTCATTCCGGTGCTTTCCCTTCCGCAAGTCCAGAAGAACTTCAGCATCGCTGTCACTGTCTGACCCTGAGTCTAGCAAGTTACTTGGTACTCGCAGCTTTGCTATAACATATGAAAAAGGGAGAATATATGACATACATACATATACCAAGGCTCTTTTCCCCCTTACACAGGGGGTAGCCAAAAAACAGACATAGAAACTACTCCCACCTATTCCATCCCTTATATACTCTACTCCCCTCTACCCTCTTCCCTCCCTCTTATTTTGGCACCTCCTAGATAACGGGTCATCCCTGCATCTTTTCCACTGCCCTGGGTCAGGAGCAGTGTCGCAAGACACAGCACATCCACAACCAAATAAATGTACATACATACATACATATACCAAAGGCTTTTTCACCCTACACGGGGGGTAGCCAAAAAGAAAAAGGTATAGAAACCACTCCCACCCATTCCATTTCCTATATATTCCACTCCCCTCCACCTCCTCCCTCCCTCTTATCTTGGCACCTCCTGGATAACGGGTCATCCCTGCATCCTGTCCACTGTACAGGCAGTAATTACCAAGCCTGACATATAAGTTTGTATTTACTAAACTCTTCTTACCAATCTGTTACAGTAAGTCCTCGTTATACAGTACTTATGCTTTCCTGAAAACCTTACCGCAAATTAAAATTAATGTATACCGAACCCATTATAACATGTTATAATAGGATATGGCAGACATTCCTTCTCCCTGTTCTTTCCTCTTCAAAATATCTAGCGGATACCGTATCTGTGAATTTTTCTTACCGTAAATAGATTCGAGGGTAGTAATTACCAAATACCGTAACTGTGAATTTACCGGATAAAGAATTACCATATAAGGAGGACTCACTGTACCTCAATTTTCTTTCGCAGAAGACATGTGGCCAGAAGTTATCTGGCCACGCCCACCACCTGGGTTGGGCCATAACCCTATACCCCATCACAGCACTTAAGTCAAAAGTGACATTGGAAACACAACTTCATTATGCAGTGACCCCCAACATATTCATCAACATATTCATCTACTATACACAATCATGCACGCAAACAACACAACATACACTCTATAAAGGATTTGTGGGAAAACCCAGTTTCGGCTGTGGCCTTCCTTGGGGAGACGGGACTGCTCGGACAGACAGTCTAGGGAACGACAACAACAACAACAACTTGAGAGATTAATGAAACAGACAAGAAGAAAAGTATGTGCACAAGGAAAGTTGTGGCCTTCCTTTTCTGTGCTTCTTGTTTCTTCCCAAATATATTTCCTCTTTTAGTCCGAGCTCAAGTAGTATGTGGTCACTCTTCCTAATTGGTGTCTTGTATTCCATTTTATCCACAATTTCAGGCTCTGACATAAATATTAAATCTAGTCTCAACAATCCTTCGTTATTTCTATATTATCTTTTACCAATTGAGGACAAAAAATAAAAGCATAAAATCCACTAAAAGTAGTTACCAATTTCCCCGATGAAATTACAAAACTGGTCGATAACTGGAAATTCACACAAACTGAGGTATAGATTCAAACTTTTGAGAAAATAAATATTTTGAAAGTAAATTACTTTTTCCATTTTATATTGTTGTCATTCAGGGAGAAGGAATTGTGAGATATTAATCTGTTCTTTAGTTCTTCAGTTAACAAAGATATAATAATAAAAACTTTAAATTAAACTTTGTTCCACTTACATTTAACTCCATCTTCTTGGTTATCAAGAAGAGAATACCGTGGTGGTTTACGCCGAGGTCTGACGTTTGTTAAAAAGCGCTTGGTGACCAAAGCAATAACAAGCCAGATACAGAGACTTGTTAGTACCATACTAAAACAGGAACCAACAAAAACATATACAACACTCCAATCTATAAAGAAGAAAAAATAAACAGAATTACCACCAAAAAAATGTATCTATAAAGAAGAAAAAATAAACAGAATTACCACAAAAATTTTTTACTTAGTAACAGTGAAGTATCAAAGGGTTAACAGAGTCAAAGCACATAGCCACTCCATAAACAAAATTACTTAATATCCCAGCAATTCATGGATTAAGGGTCATCCTTGTCTCCCACCAGACCACTTGTAACAGTGTACTTGTAGCACTGCATTCGTAAACAAATGTTCTGCTCACTCATACGAGAGTTTTCCTACCTCAGCTGGCATGACACTTGTTTCTCTCAATCTACAATCTACCTCCACCTCCACTCCTCCCTTTCCTACCAAATGTGACCCTAAGTACCTAAAGCTATCCACTTCCTTCAGCTTCTCTCCCTTAGAACTCACTTCCAAATTGCTCCCATCCTCTCCCCTTGTAACATCTCATCACTTTACATTTCCCCACACTTACCTTCAACTTTCTCCTCTTGTATACTTTCCTAAACTCTGTCACTAACTCCCTTAGTTCCACCACTAATCCTGCCACAAGCACAGTGTTGTCAGCAAACAACAACTGACTCTCCTCCCACTTTTCTCCTTTTTCTGGAACCATCTCCAATCCCCTGCCCATTACCCTTGCATTTACCTCCCACACCATCCCATCTATAAACATATTGATTTGCCATGACAACATGACACATACCTGGCACAGTCCCACCTTTACCTTAAAACACTCGCTTTCTCCATTTATAATTCTAACACAGGCTCTACTATTCTCATAAAAACTCTCGACTGCTCTTACCAACTTTCCTCTGATCCCATATATCTGTAAAATCTCCCACAGTGCCTTTCTGTCCACCCTGCCATAAGCCTTTTCCAAATCTATAATGGCACAACAAAATATCCTTACCCTTTGCTAAAGCTTTCTCACATATCTGTCTTACCACAAAAATCTGATCCACACAACCCTTACCTTTCCTAAACCCACACTGTTCCTCACCAATAATTCCTCTGTTCCTCTCCTAATCCTCTTAATCAAAACCCTCCCATAAGCCTTCCCAACTACACTCAACAAACTGATCCCTCTGAAACTACTACACTCACACTTGTCCCCTTTTCCCTTGTAAAGTGAAACTATACAGGCACTCCTCCAGTCCTCTGGCACTCTACCCTCCCTTAGGCAAACATTAAACAACTTCACCAGCCAGTCCACCATCACTGTACCTCTTTTTTTTTCAGACACTCCACAAGACACCCATCTAACCCAGGTGCCTTACCTGTTCTCATCATTTATACAAACAAAAAATCATAGCCCCCTACTATAGATATAGTGGCCCCCATAAAAGAAATAATAAGAAGAAATAATAATGCACACTTACATATACCAAGGGCTTTTTTCCCCCTTACAAGGGAGGTAGCCAAATTCAAAGGCAATCCACTCACCCCATTTTATCCCCACCCATTCCACCCCCATTCACTACCCCTCCCTCCCTCCCTCTCATCTTGGCTCCTCCTGGATGATGGGTCATCTCTACATCTCGCCCATTGCCCTAGGTCAGAGGCAATGCAGGTACATCCACAGCACACATCCACAGAAATGATAATGATGATGATGATGATCATGATGATCTACCTACAGGTTTGACATGCATATCACCAGCCTCATAAAGAAAGTGCCTAGGTCATTTGTCCAACTTTTCAGGAAATAAAAAAAAATAAAAAATAAATTATATTTCATAAATGTATGTAATAATCCTCCTAACATAGTTTTAACCTACTCAGACACTAAATAAAACATTGGGAATTGTACCACAAGGAGCAATGAAAAATTGATTCAGAAAAAAAAAAAAAAAAAAAAAAAAATCCAGAAATTGATGAAAAATGGCTTAGGCAATTTCTTTTCGAGGGTGACAATATTTTCTCTTGACCATTAAACCCAGACCTTTCCTACTTACTCAGGAATAGAAATTATATTCAATCTAATTTCAAGGCCTTGAGACTTTATACAAATCCCAATGTGTTAATAAAAAATGTCATCTTATCGAAGACAGAGAAGACAGATGAAAATTCCTTACCACAGTTCGGAACACCATCTCCCATGTGCCGCCGAGTAAAGGATTCCATCCACCACGTATGACATCTGCATTCCCTGGTGGCTTGCACACATTCCCCGTGACCTGTAAGTATTTCTATATTAATTATCTACATACATACATTCATACATACATATATCAAAGGCTTTTTCTTTTTTGGCTACCCCCTGTGTAGGGGGGAAAAGCCTTTGGTATATGTATGTAATTATCTACATCAACACATTCCTGATTCAACCAGGATAGTGGGCAGAATACAGAAATGACCTGTCATCCACAAGGAGCTAAGATGAGTATGAGGAAAGGGTGGTGGAGGGGAGGGGATTGGGTGGAAGTGGAATGGATGGGAGTGGGTACTTGCCTTTTGACTTGTATATATATATATATATATATATATAGATAGATAGATAGAAAGAACAATATCCTATCTATTTATCAAAGACTTTTTCCCCCTTACAAGGGAGGTAGCCAAGTCAAAATGAATATATCCACAACCCCCCATTTCATTCCCACCCATGCCACTCTCTTCAACCACACTTTCCTCCATCTCATCTTAGCTCCTCATGGATGACGGGTCATCCCTGTATCCCGCCCACTGCCCCGGGTCAGAAGCGATGTAAAAAGACACAATACATCCACAGCAAGGCCCCCTCATGCAGAAAAAGAGAAAACAGGAAGCCCTTCAGACTACATCAACATATCAATCACACATAACCATTCACTAACCTCCCCCACGATCCCCTACCCCTCCTTTCTTTGCATCATAGTATCATCTATACACAGACATTCACCATTCATCCCTATCTCCTGCCTTCTCCCTTCCTTGCTCTAAAGACATTCCTCTTTTGCTCAGTGCCCCTTTCACCCCATCCATCCATCTCATCCTTGGTCATCCCCTCAAGTTCACTCCATTCACCTCTACCTTCCACACCTTTTTTAACCAATTTTCTTCACTCATTCTTTCGATGTGTCCAAACTATCCCAATATCCTTTCATCAGCCCTATCTGCCATCTCCTTTTCCACCCCCACTCTCCTCCTCACCTCTTCATTTCTCACTCTATCCAACCTTATAACCCCATCCCTTCATATAATCTCCTCTTTGCATCCATGCCCAAATAACTATTCCTCATTAAAAAATTTAATCCCCCAAGCTTGAACAATACATAAATTCAAATCTAAATATGATAATTTTGGAAATCAAGGATATAGATTAAGTTGGACTGTACATGAATTTGAGGCTAGTTATGATAAAATTTGAGAGTAGGAGACGGGGCCAAACAACCATTGCTTCTTTCCTAACTACTACATACATACATATACCAAAGGCTTTTTCCCCCTACACAGGGGGGTAGCCAAAATGAAAAAGGCATAGAAACCATTCCCACCCATTCCATATCCTATATATTCCACTCCCCTCCACCCTCCTCCCTCCCTCTTATCTTGACACCTCCTGGATGACGGGTCATCCCTGCATCCTGTCCACTGCCCTGGGTCAGAAGTAGTGTCGCAAGACTACAATTAGGTAAATACATATAAACATACTACAGGGTCTTCTCAACCTTATGAAGGGGGTTGGTCCATTGAAAACATACACCCACCCCACACCCCAAAAAATATAAAATAAAACATACATACATACACCAAAGGCTTTTTTCCCCCTTATAAGGGAGGTAGCCAAAAAACAAAGGCATAAAAACCACTCCCACCCATTCCATCTCTATAAAAATCTATAAAAAATGAAAGAATAGTTAAAATAAAATAAATAGATAAATAAATAAAAACTGGAGTTGGATTCATACTACCTGAACAATTATTTTGGCAGATGACAGTGTCCACACTAAGAACCGGGATATCCAAAAGCTGAGAAGAATCGCTATTGAGTTGATGCCTGAGACTACTGGCAACTTCTGGGCCACTCACAATCTTCCCATTTGAATAGGCTAGGAATGTTAAACGGATTTCCTCTGTTGGAAAAAAAAGGAAGATTAATATGATGAATATTAAGAATGTTGAAACAAAAAAAAACATTCTTAAAACAATCAATATGAAAAGGGCATTAGATCTACTAAAAACATTTAAAGTTAACTTTGGCATTAAGATCACCAGCACAAATCTGAACATATACGGTCTCGCAAGAATCAACCCCGAGGAAAGGAAGATTGGTAAACTACCAGTAACAAAATACAATTAAATGAATCATAGTGGGCCATCATATGTGCACAGCCAATGTTGCTGTTTATACCAGTGGTCTGTTTCAAGTTACAGATAATATCAAAATAGCTGTACCTATTAACCACTTTTGTACGTTTATGCCTATGTAGGCATCATGAGGTGAGTGTACACGAGAATGAAGGCATAGGGATCTTCATTATATATTTAATTTGTAGTTTGTACATGAGTTAACCACTTCCATACAGTGATGCCTACGTAGGCAGCATGAGGAGCAAGTGGGCACTCGATGATGCCGATGTCGGCATCTTGATTATATTTATTGTAGTCGTACCTACGTAACTTCCATTCTCTCTAAACTGGCTTCATCATATTTTCTATGGTTATCAAAATACATGGGTGAAAGAGAACGAACGATTGAGCACCGACTTTATTTTTTATGATGCGATTATTATGATGCAACATGACACGTCGGGCAGCTAATGCTGCCAGATGTGCGATGTGCCCCAGAGTGAAGAGGCTAACCCCGGATTCTGTGAATTGGTTCGATCACGTTTTCTGTGTTTATTATTACTCAGAGTAAAAGAGAACAAGTAATACAGCAGTGACTTTATATTTCATAAAGCGAGTAGTGTGATACAGTGTACACATGGCAACCGAAGCTGCGCACGAGAATTTGACTCGTACTGAAGTGGTTAATAATCAAATGGTTTACACTCACCTGAATGGGTCAGCCCATTAACAGTCAGCAGGGTTATGGAAATATCATTGTCCTTGTGAAGCAACAACTGAAGTTCCTGGCAAAGATTAGTCAGCTGTGATTGGCTGAGGCTACTGATATCTGCACCAATCACCAATTCAACTTCATCATACTGGTGAGAATCTGCACAAATGAGAATTTTACTGATTACAAATAAAAATTGTGAACACCATAAGTTAAATTTTCAAAAGACTGATAATGCCAATGATGATTCAGTTTAACGTAATAAACTCCTACTATTAGGAGGCTAGGATGGTACCCCTCACCAAGGGCTTTGTGGCATGAGATTTAATGAACCATGTTTTTGGTCCAACGCATTTGTGGCTATGCAACATGTTTGGCCAGCAAGCATCCCCATTTGAATATTCTTGTACATCAATCAATCAATCAAATCACCCATTCTGAGTCCACTGCTGAACAAAGGCCTCCTTCATAGCATACCTTGATTCACACGACCATGCCATCCTCTGCCACATCACTCCTGCAAACTTCTTGATCTCATCTCTCCACCTTCTGTCTGGTCTCCCTCTTCCATGCCTCCTATCTCGCTGCGTCCACTCAGTAACACACTTGCTCCATCGCTCATCAGTCATTCACACCAACTTACCTGTCCAACACACCTCCACACATCATGCTTCTTTTTTTTCAGTGACAGATAATTTCATCTAATTACAGTGAGAACCTCATAGTAAAGAGGTTAAGGCAGTTTTCCTTAAGATGGGCAGTGGCTGAGTCAAAGTATACACCCATCCCAAAATTCATTCATCATCCCTTCAATTTTAGCTCCTTGTAGGAAAAAAAAAAAAATCCTTATATAAATCTTATATGAATCCTTGGAAGGGAAAGATTTATATAAGGAAAGAATTTTTTTAAGAATGCCACCATAAGATCCTTAGTGGTATTCTTAAAAAAAATCTTTCCTTATATAAATCTTTCCCTTCCAAGGATTTATATGTGATTTATATAAGGAAAGATTTTTTTTTTTTTTTAAATATCACTGAAAGAGTCATCTCTGTTTCCTGCTACATTGCTTGGATCAAAGGCAATGCAGTAAGACACAGCACCACATACCAAAAGCACTTTCCTCCTTATTACGGGGTGGCAAAATCAAAACATTATGATTCCGTTTAATGTCACAAAACTCCCCCTATCAGAATTAAATTATACATACATACATACATACATATACCAAAGGCTTTTTTCCCCCTTACATGGGGGGTAGCCAAAAAGAAAAAGGCACAGAAACCACTCCCACCCCTTCCATTTCCTACATATTCCACTCCCCTCCACCCTCCTCCCTCCCTCTTATCTTGGCACCCTCCTGGATGACGGGTCATCCCTGCATCCTGTCCACTGCCCTGGGTCAGAAGCAGTGTCACAAGACACCCACTTTATATCAAATGATACAACAATTAAAACATTTTTGTAATTTTTTTGGACAATGCCATATCGTCTAAGTTAAAGCTTACCTTCCTTCACGATAATAGACACAGTATCTGTAGAAGCGGCTCCTTGAGCATCCCATACTGTCAGTCTCCATAAATATCTCCCAGCAACAACATCTGTCAACTAATGATAGAAAAAAACAATTAATAACAATAATACATACATACATGTACCAAGGCTTTTTCTCCCTTACAAGGGGGGTAGCCAAAAAGAAAAAGGCATAAAATCATTCCCACCCATTCCATCCCTAAATACACTCCACTCCCCTCCACCCTCCCTCTTATCTTATCACCTCCTTAGTTAAAAAGAATTAGGTAAATAACCATGAATACATTGAATCTTACCATGAGAACAGGAGAATGGTCTGAACCACTGATGACAGTGCCAGCTGCAAGAGAGTTGGGATCCCGTTCCCAAAGCCATTTTGTGATAGCCACGTCATCTACTGAATTGGAGCCGTTGGCGCGCACTACAGATGCCGGAAGCACAACACTAAAATCTCCTCCTGCATTGGCCTTCGGAGGAACATTTATATCTGCAATAATATTGATTGATTTGGTTTAACAGTCACAAACTCCTCCCCTCGGAAGATAAGGCAATAATATAAAGAAATAAAATTTAGTTCCAAAATGGACACAGGAACTCAATAATGTAATTTCTTTCCTTATAATACTATTAGGTCTAACTACACACCAAGGGCTTTTTCCCCTTTATAAGGGGGGTAGCCAATTCAAAGGTTAGGTACATACATATACCAACAGCTTTTTCCCCCTTACAATGGAGGTAGCCAAAATCAAAGGCATAAATCCACTCCCACCCATTTCTTCCCCACGTGTTCCATTCCAATTCACCACCCCTCCTTCCCTCTTTTCTTGGCTCCTCCTGGATAATGGGTCATCCCTGCATCTCACCCACTGTCCTGGGTCAGAAGCAATACAGCAAGACAATACATCCACAGCAAGGCCATTTCATTTAATTGGCAACTGTCCATCTCTGTCCCCTTGTGCAGAAAAAAGAGACAGGGAGAAATCCCTTCAGGCTGTCAAAATATCATTCACACATAACCACACTCTAATCCCCATCCCTCCATCCACTCCCTTCCAAGCATATACAACCATTCTCCATTCACCCTTATCTTCTGTCTTCTGTCTTCCTTCCTCAACAGACATCCCCCTTTTCCTCAATGTCCCTTTTCCTCAATGTCCCTTTCACCCCATCTATTTACCTCATCCTTGGTTGGCCCCTCATGTTCACTCCTTCCACATCTGCCTTCCACACTTCTTTTACTAATCTTTTTTCACTCATTCTTTCCATGTGTCCAAACTATCCCAATACTCTTCCATCATCCCTATCCCCCAGCTCCCTTTCCATCCCCACACTCCTCCTCACCTCCTCATTTCTCAATCTATCCAGCCTAGTAATCCCTACCATACTTCTTATACATTTCATCTCAAACACATTTAAACTCTTCTTCTCTTATGTTCCATGTCTCTGCCCCATACAGTGCTGTCAGTACAAGCACCCCTTCATACAATCTCCTCTTCGTATCCATTCCCAATTGTCTATTTCTCATCACTTATTTCTCCCCTTTTCCTCATTTGTCTTTATCACTTTCTAAGCATCTCCCACTACAACTACCTTTCCCTCCCTATCCTCCTTCACATTTAACAACTCCCTAGAATAACTTGCCCATCTTCCTCTTACTGCCGCCTCTTCCATTATCATCTCTTCATTTGCACTTACTACCTTTTCTTCTCTACTTAATTCACCTCCCCTTTCTTTCTTAACTTCCTTCCAAAACATAAATAATTAATAACTCTAAGTCTTTTATCTTATAGTTACTGTCTTACAAGAAGCAAAATAGAGCATAATTAAATAGTAACTCTTAACCTGTACTTATAACAACTATTGTCTCACTTCTAAGCTACCAGAAGAGGCTGGATGACCGCATTGTGAACAGCTGCCCAGGATGTAACACTTCACCCCATACCATACAACACATAATGGAAGACTGCATTATACACAATCATGCACGCAAACAACACAACATACACTCTATAAAGGATTTGTGGGAAAACCCAGTTTCGGCTGTAGCATTCCTTGGAGAGACAGTCTAGGGAACGACAACAACAACAACAACAACAACTATTGTCTAAAGTTTCACAGACTAGGATTTCACAGTCCCACAAAAACCTACATCACCTTTCTACATCTCTCTGGGAAAAAATATTGTAGTGTCGTCTGATATCTCATGTGGAACTGTTTTCATGTCACCTGCTGAAAGAAGTACACTTGATCCTTGTTTTAGGTGCCTTAGGCAAGTTGGACCAAGGACATAGTTCATTAAACTCCAAGCTATACAGTTCCTTGTAAAGGGACACCATCCCAGCCTCCTGGTAAGTGGAGTTAATAACATTAAACTGAATTAAATTTAAGGGATTCCATATTCTAAAAAGACTCCATATTCATGAAGTCTGATGCATGAAGCTTGGCTTTTTGAATACTAAGTCCTGTAGAACATTGTCTTCAATCCGAAATCCCTAAAATCAAGGACAAGGTGGATGGATGGAGTGAAAGGGATGCAAGAGGAATGACTGTCAAGGAGGGCAGGAAGAGGCCACAAGATAGGTATGGGTGGGGAGTGGTTGGGAATGGATGAGTAGCCTAGAAATTGATGCAGCCTGAAAGGATTTCTTGTTTTCTGATCTGTAAATTCTCTGTTTAAGTGTAGAGCCCAACAGCTGAAGCTGGTTTACCCCCACTCCTTCACAACACAGCAACCCTCCCCCATCATCCTCTCAAGAAGTTACGGAGCAGACAAGAAGAAATCCCTCTGACCTGTGTCAATTCACCATCCATTCACATCCATTCTCTACTCAATATATCTTTAGCTAATGCTGGTGTCGCAATAGGAAGCAGGCTGGTCCTGCATTCGATTAGTTGTAGGTTTGAATCCTGTACTTCTTAGATTCCAAACAGTGATTGTTATCTGCCCAAATGGTCCAAGCACATAGGATAAAGGTAATGGTTTAAGTCCGTTAAGTGCCTCCTGGTCTAGGTTCCTCACCTTCTCTCGCTTTTTTGTTCAAAGGACATCTTTTACCCCCGAGGTTCCCTTGTTACTATCCACCCATCCCATTCTCAGTCTTCTGCTTAGATTCACTCCATCTATCCCTGTCATCCAGCGTTTTTTCTTAGTCTTTCTTCATTCACTCTTTCTGTATGGCCACTTTGTGAAACTTGAGGCAACAACTAAGTGATTGACTGAACACTTTCAGCCTCATATCAACATTAACTGTACTTTACCTACATACTACTTTCTACATGCATCAACAAGTTCTTCCAACAAATATCCTATCCTGTAGATCTATCTACTAATCATGTTCTTACTACACATGAACTGGTGATACAGTTCATATATGGTTTATTATTATTATTATTATTATCATAATAATAATAATAAATAATAATAATAATAATAATAATAATAATAAATAATAATAATAATAATAATAATAATAATAAATTTATTTGGCAAAGAATCAATATACATGAAGTGCAGATAATGACACAAACACATAGTTCGAAATGATAATTGCAAATTGCTGAGGATAAAACAACTGCATTACCTACCTTGTATTACATGAACAGTCACTTCATCAGACGAGTTTTTCTTTGAGTCTTCTCCATTCCACACAGTTAAAGAGAAGACATAGTCACCCTTGGTAAGGCCTGTGACATTAACCTTTGCCAAGTTTGATGTGAGGAGGTGTGCTTTATTTGGTCCTCTAAAGATGGAAAAGTTTACATATCAATGTTATTCCATCATACTGGCATCTTGTCATTTTCAATATTTCCATTACTATAGTAATATAACAATTATGAGTCCTCATGCTACATTAGCTAAAATAAATATAACAATAAAAAGAATATAAATAAATAAATAAATAAATAAATATATATATATATATATCATATATATATATATATATATATATATATATATATTTGTATTATGATGGAATTGCTTCAGTGTCAGTTTTTGAAACAATCTATGAGTAGGCGTTTATCTCATACATACATATACCAAGGCTTTTTCCCCATTACAAGGGAGGTTGCCAAAAGGGAAAGGCATAAAATCATTTCCACCCATTCCATCCCTGAATACACTCCACACCCCTCCACCCTCCCTCTTATCTGAGCACCTCCTGGATGACGGGTCATCCCTGCACCTTGTCCACTGCCCTGGGTCAGAAGCAGTGTCGCAAGACACAGCACATCCACAGCAAGGCCGCTTCATTGAATCGGCGACCCCTCCTCTCCATCCCCCCATTGCATAAAAGGAGAGGACGGGGAGAAATCCCTTCGGGCTGCGTCAAATTTTGCTCACACATACTACCTCACCCCCCATCCCCCCGCCCATTCCACCTCATGCAATCACAACATCATCCATATACAACCATTCTCCATTCACCCCTGTCTTCTGTCCTCTCCCGTCCTTCCTCAACAGACATTCCCCTCTTCCCCAAAGCCCCCCTCACCCCATCCATCCACCTCATCCTAGGCGTTTATCTCAGAATTCATAAATCAATAAATAAAAAAATCTTTTGGGATGAAGTGAAAAGAGTATGAAGAGACAAGTCAGGTACAGATGCGAGGGTAAAGGAACCAGAGAAACAATGTCAACCCCTTCAATATGACGATGCCTATGTAGGTATATGAGGATGTCAGCTTTGGTGTCTTGATTATATTTATTTTGTAGTTGTAGCAAAGTGACCCCGAACAAATAATACAGTTGTAACTTTATATTGTCTGACCCAGGGCAGTGGGCGGGGTGCAGGGATGACCCGTCATCCAGGAAGTGCTAAGATAAGAGGGAGGGTGGAGGGGAGTGGAGTGGAGTGTATTTAGGAATGGAATGGGTGGGAATGATTCTATGGCTTTTCCTTTTTGGCTACCTCCCTTGTAAGGGGGAAAAAGCCTTGGTATATGTATGTATGTATCTTTATATTCTATAATGCAAGTATTGTGATCCATCACCGTATATCAGGCAACTGATGCTGCTCACGAGAACTTGACTTGTATTGAAGAGATTAATGGAAAAGGATGCTATGAAAGGAATATGGAAGCAGCATTTCAAGAACCTGAATGAAGATGAAGAGGCTTTGATTGTCATCTGAAATAGATTATTCATTAAGCAAAATAAACACATGCTTACAGCATCAGAAGGGGGAGCACCACAGATATTTGAATAATTGGTGGGACTTAGTCAAGGATGCATTATGTCGCCCTGGCTGTTCAACTTATACATGGATGGGGTAGTGCGAGAGGTAAATGCAAGGGTAGTGGGTCAGGGATTGGAAACGGTTAAAGAAAATGAAGAAAAGTGGGAGGTGAGCCAGCTGTTGTTTGTGGACGACACTGTGCTTGTGGCAGGATCGGAGGAAGGATTGAGGAACTTGCTGACAGAGTTTGGGAGAGTATGTGATAGAAGAAAGCTAAAGATAAATGTGGGTAAAAGTAAGGTGATGAGATGTACAAGGGGAAGTGGCAGTAGACTGGAAGTGAGCATTAAGGGAGAGCAACTGGAGGAAGTGGATAGTTTTAGATACTTGGGTGCAAATGTGGCAGGAAAAGGTGGAGTGAAGGTGGAGGTAGAATGTAGATTGAGAGAAGCGAGTAAATGCCTTGGTGGATTAAAAAGTGTAATGAGGAATAGACATTTGGGAATGGATGCTAAGAGGAGACTGTATGAAGGAGTGATTGTGCCAACAGCACTGTATGGGGCAGAAACATGGAACATAAGAGAGGAAGAGAGAAGGAGTTTGAATGTATTTGAGATGAGGTGTCTGAGAAGTATGATGGGGGTTACTAGGCTAGATAGAGTGAGAAATGAGGAGGTGAGGAGGAGAACAGGGGTGGAAAGAGAGTTGGGAGATAGGGTTGATGAAAGAGTATTAGGATGGTTTGGACACATGGAGAGAATGAGTGAAGAAAGACTAGTAAAAGAGGTATGGAAGGCAGATGTGGAGGGAGTGAACATGAGGGGACGTCCTAGGATGAGGTGGATGGATGGGGTGAAGGGGGTTTTGGGGAAGAGGGGAATGTCTGTTGAGGAAGGATGGGAGAGGACAGAAGACAGGGGTGAATGGAGAATGGTTGTATATGGATGACATTGTGATGCATGAAGTGGAATGGGCGGGGGGAGGGGGGGAGGTAGTATGTGTGAGCAAAATTTGACGCAGCCCGAAGGGATTTCTTCCCATCTTCTCCTTTTATGCATGGGGGGACGGAGAGGGGGGGTCGCCGATTGAATGAAGTGGCCTTGTTGTGGATGTGCTGTGTCTTGCGACACTGCTTCTGAACCAGGGCAGTGGACAAGGTGCAGGGATGACCCGTCATCCAGGAGGTGCTAAGATAAGAGGGAGGGTGGATGGGAGTGGAGTGCATTCAGGGATGGAATGGGTGGGAATGATTTTATGCCTTTTCCTTTTTGGCTACCTCCCTTATAAGGGGGGAAAAGCCTTGGTATATGTATGTATGTATGTATGTATTTTTTTTTTTTTTTCATCTCTGGCTTTTTTTATTATAACATGATTTGAATATAGATTTAGTTTTTCTAAATGGGATTTTACTATAAAAAGTGAAATTTATAATGTTATAATTAGGAAATTTGTTTTTTTGTTGTTGTCAGGAGCACTGTAAGTGCTTAGGGTGTCTCTGGCACTGACTGAGGTAGGGGAAGATGCATAGAGAAAGACTGATAGATACAGAGAACAATAACACTTTTGCAAAAGAGAAGATACAAGCAACTTTGAAAAGATGAAAACTGGAAAAGAATGAGGACTGGATGTATGTATTTACCAAATTGTATTTACCTCATTTTCATATTCAGAAAAGGAACTACAGCCACAGGGTCCTGTCTTTTTTTTTCTCAAACTAAAACTACCTAGTTTTGAATTCACTTACAGCTTTAGGTTGGGCTGTAACCATGCCAACCCCCAACCCCCACACACACACACACAGGCTCAAACAAAACAAAGCCCGTGGGAGTGACATTTCACCCCCCCCCCATAAAAAAAAGAAAAAAAAAAGAGAAAAGAAAATTACATACATACATACATATACCAAGGCTTTTCCCCCTTTCAAGGGAGGTAGCCAAAAAGAAGGCATAAAATCATTCCCACCCATTCCATCCCTAAATACACTCCACTCCCCTCCACCCTCCCTCTTACCTTAGCACGAAAATAAAATATTGAAAATAAAAGTAAATAAATAAATAAATAAATAAATAAATAAAATAAATAAATAAATTGGAATTTCCTCTGTGGCATGGCAAATGGAGTTAATCTATTGTATTCATCATACTAAAAATAGTAAGATCAAACATATCTCTGGAACAACATGCAAAATATTTCATTCCAACTGTATTACTTCTGACCCTGGGTGATGGGGGAGATGCAGGGATGACCCATCATCCAGGAGGAGCCAAGATGAGAGGGAGGGAGGGAGGGAGGGGTGGATGGGAGTGGAATGGGTGGGGATGAATAGTTTTATACAAAAATAATTCAAACCTTAGCTGTTTCCAGAGCCAATGTGTAGTTGAGACAGCATCCAAAGTATGTGAGCCATCTAATATCGTTGTGGTGTTTGGTAATACCAACCGTACATCTTCACCTGCATTAGCTGCACGTGAAAGAAAGGAATCATGATATTATGAAAAATATATTTTATGGAGATGATGATTACCTAATTATGTAATTCATCAAGTATGGCTGTGCTGTTGGGTATTACTGAGTGCATATCCTCATATGTATTTGTGGTCGCTGATTTAATGAAGCGGCCTTGCTGTGGATGTGCTGTGTCTTGCGACACTGCTTCTGACCCAGGGCAGTGGACAAGGTGCAGGGATGACCCGTCATCCAGGAGGCGCTCAGATAGGAGGGAGGGTGGAGGGGTGTGGAGTGTTTTCAGGGATGGAGTGGGGGGAAATGATTTTGTGCCTTTCCCTTTTTGGCTACCTCCCTTGTAAGGGTGAAAAAGCCTTGGTATATGTATGTATGTATGTATGTATATTTGAAATGATAATAATGACAGTTGTCTTAAGTTTCACTGGAAATCTCCAACCCCATAGTGGCTGGTAAAGGCTCCTGGATCATCCCACAGATCTCTTTCGAAAGAAAATTTAGATTGTTGTTTGTGTTGTAATTGTGTGGGACTTCTGTCACTGGCTGAATGTAATACAACACAGTTGCCAGTTGTCAGCTCTCTATATACAAAAAGGTTGAAGAAATACAATCTAATAGCAAGATGTAATGTAGTGGCACATTTGTAAAATGAGACTTGTTAACCCACTCTCAAAGAATGATATGAGAAAGATAGATGATCTGTATATTCCGACCCCTAACTACTGTCTATTTTTTATGTCATTCTCCAACAGTGGGTTAATAAGTCTTAACCCCTTCGATACGATGACGCCTACACAGGCATCATAAGGAGCAAGTCGGTATGCGAGGATGCCGATGTCGGCGTCTTGATTATATATATTGTAGTTGTACCTGCGTGACCCCCATACTCTGTAAACTGGCTTCATCATATTTTCTATGGTTTTATCAAAATTCACGGGTGAAAGAGAACGAGCAATACAGCAGTAACTTTATTTTTTATAATGCGAGTATCATGACACAACATCGCACGTCTGGCAGCTAATGCTGCCCGCGAGATTTTGGCACATATTGAAGGGGTTAAATACAATCTAAGTTGACAGAGAGAGATCTTGGGCACAGTTCAGAGACCAAGTGTTTATTCCTTGGGAATGCACTTGCATATAGAGGCAAGTGAGATGGCAGGTTTTGAAAATGGGCTGCAGGGTGATGATTCTTTCTGTTCTCCCTCTTACAATTGGATGGTTTACCTAGTGTTGCACTTTATCATTCCTTTCTAATATATATATAGATGTGCTGTGTCTTACTACACTGCTTCTGACCCAGGGCAGTGGTGCAAGATGCAGGGATGACCCGTCATCCAGGAGGAGCCAAGATAAGAGGGAGGGAATGGGGTGAATGGGAGTGGAGTATGTGGGGATGGAATGGGTGGGAGTGGATTTTATGCCTTTTTTTTTTTTACTACCTCCCTTGTAAAGGGGAAAAAGCCGTTGGTATATGTATTCACATTGGTCTTTTTGGATCATGTGCTGGACTCGTGTTCAACAGCTATTTCCCTCCCGGAAGAGAGCTCAGAGCTCATATGACTGATCTATAGGTAATGCTGTGACCTTACACGCACGCACACCCCCAACTCCCCGCCCATGAGAGTTGGAGTAACGACTCAAAAGCGCAGCGATACTGAAATTATTTCAGCCCTGGGCAGGATTCGAACCCGGACCACCGTAGTGACAGTCAGGGACTCTACCAACCGCGCCACCGAGTTGTGTAATGTATGTATGTGTGTGTATATCAAAAAGGAATATCAAAATACAACAGTAGGTAAACCATCAAACTAGATCAAATTTCCCATTTATACATGGTCCTAACTCTGATCATTTTCCTCTTTCCAAAACCACATAATTCACAGAACCAAGGAAACTGAAAAGTCAAGAACTGGGAAAGAACATGAAAAAAAGTACAGTGAGACCTCTAATTAACGGACGTTAATTAGCTCTGTTTGCGATGTTTTCGCTGTGTTTTCGGTGTTTTTGGTGCTGTCGTTTAGTGCGTGCAATCACTATGCCACCCAAAAACCACTCCAAAACACCGAAAACACCACAAACACAGCTAATTAACGTCCATTAATGAGAGGTCTCACTGTATTAAACATATTCACCTCGGATCTGCTGCAGTCTCTGTCGAGACAGCCAGACACCACCCTACGGCAGTGAGCTCAGAGCTCATTATTTGCCGATCTCTGGGTAGGTCTGAGACTACTCACACACCACACACCGGGACAGCAAGGTCACAACTCCTTGACTAACGTCCCGTACCTACTCACTGCTAGGTGAACAGGGGTTACTGTATGTTAAAATCCGAAAATATTTTCCTCTTACCTTTGGGAGGTGTTAAACTTGGTTTCTGTACATACACGTGCACCGAAGCTGTTGACGATTGACCTGCAGCATCTTTAACCCTTAGCGTGAACTGGTAATGCCCTTCAACCATGTTACTCAAGTGAAGGAATGCTGTGCGAGTGTCCTGCAACATTCAAGTATCTCTTTAGATCACTGGTTCTTAACCATTTTCGGTGCCCATACCCCTTGATTATCTCTCTCTCTCTCTCTCTCTCTCTCTCTCTCTCTCTCTCTCTCTCTCTCTCTCTCAAAAAAAAAAAAAAAAAAAAAAAAAAAAAAAATACCCCCCATCTAATATAAATACAATGCAAACACATGAAAAGGATTAGTGATAAAAACCTTGCTGAGAAATGATTATATATAATTAGTTACTGAACAAAGGTACATACATATATATACCAAGGCTTTTTCCCCCTTACAAGGGAGGTAGCCAAAAAGAAAGAGGCATAAAATCATTCCCACCCATTCCATCCCTAAATACACTCCACTCCCCTCCACCCTCCCTCCCATCTTAGCACCTCCTGGATGACAGGTCATCCCTGCACCTTGTCCACTGTCCTGGGTCAGAGGCAGTGTCGCAAGGCACAGCACATCCACAGCAAGGCCACTTCATTAAATCGGCGACCCCCCACTCTGTCCCCCCATGCATAAAAGGAGAAGATGGGGAGAAATCCCTTTGGGCTGCGTCAAATTTTGCTCACACGTACTACCTCCACCTCATGCATCACATCATCCATATACAACCATTCTCCATTCACCCCTGTCTTCTGTCCTCTCCCGTCTTCCCCAAAGCCCCCTTCACCCCACCCATCCACCTCATACTAGGATGTCCCCTCATGTTCACTCCCTCCACATCTGCCTTCCATACCTCTTTTACCAGTCTTTCTTCACTCATTCTCTCCATGTGTCCAAACCATCCAAATAGTCTTTCATCAACCCTATCTCCCAACTCCCTTTCCACCCCAGTTTTCCTCCTCATTTCTCACTCTATCTAGCCTAGTAACCCCCATCATACTTCTCAGACACCTCATCTCAAACACATTCAAACTCCTTCTCTCTTCCTCTCTCATGTTCCATGTTTCTGCCCCATACAGTGCTGTTGGCACAATCACTCCTTCATACAGTCTCCTCTTAGCATACATTCCCAAATGTCTATTCCTCATTACACTTTTTAACCCACCAAGGCATTTACTCGCTTCTCTCAATCTACATTCTACCTCTACCCCGACTCCTCCCTTTCCTGCCACATTTGCACCCAAGTATCTAAAACTATCCACTTCCTCCAGTCTCTCACCCTTGATGCTCACTTCCAGCCTGAATTTGAAAATTGGAGAATAGGACACAAGACCCAACGAGTATTGTTCCATTCCTGTATACTACAATTAGGTCAATACACAACCTCATGGGCTCAGTAGTGCTTTGGCACATTTGCCACAATCATTTTGACTGGTGAACAGTTCAGTTTAAGAACAGAGTCACGGAACAGATCAAGTTCATTTTCCAAGGTTCCACTGTGCTTGCAACTAGTGATAACATACCTGCATGTCAACAGCTTGTCCTGAATCTTCTGGTCCTTTAGTCCACTCCCATTCAACTATGCCATGGTCATCTGTACTTGCATTTCCACATAATACAATCTCTTTCTGTGGATTTAATAAAGGAAAGGAAAAACAAAATTACAGCAAATATCATGAAGAGTGATACATAAGTATGTCATTTCTAAAACTAATATTAAGTAAAAGTTCCTCCACATAAATTTTGAGCATTTCTGAAAAAATAACTTTAAATTCTTAAAGATGAATCTCTTAACCTATGTATAATAAAATATGTCAGTTTACAGCACCAAAGGACATGAAATATACACTGTATAACAACAATCAGTTTACAAAAGAATCCCATTATTTCTCAATTATTCTCACTTTATAGCAGGGACAACTCAAACTAACCAATAACTGAATCATCGTTTCCCTAAGTTTAACAAAATTGCTCAGCATTCAATTGAACAAAAGCATAATTTATCCGTGAAAACATATAGAAAAAAAAAAGTGAGAATGTTCTCTGTGTATCTTTTCATAAAGGGCAGACATCTGTTTAATTATCATCGTGCTGTCCATTTTCAAAGCCCATCAATACACTCACTTCTAACCAAAGGTGTAGTATAACTTTATGGGACAAGGGTGCTAGAGTTTGGAGTTTGAGGGAAATGGAGGATGACCCATTTGTTTACAGATAGCACTGTACTTGTAGCTAAGTCTGAGAAGAGATTGAAGCAGTAAAGTTATACAGATCCAGTTGATTTTGGGCACAGTCAGACGACCAAGTGTTAGTTCCTTGGGGCTTCATCTCTGAATGGATTTAACCCCTTCCATACGGTGCTGCATACGTAGGCGGCATGAGGAGCAAGTGGATACGCGAGGCTGCCATATCGGCGTCTTGATTATATTTATTGTAGTTGCCCCCTCCATAATGACATACTCTCTAAACTGTCTGTAATCACATTTTCTATGGTTATCAAAATTCACGGGTGAAAGAGAGAACGATCAATATAAGCGGTGACTATATTTTATGATGCGAGTATTATTACGACACGTCGTACGGCTGGCATCGGCTGCTGCCCGCGAGATTTAAGGCCCGTACTGAAGAGGTTAAGGAACTTGACAGAGTCTGAAGATGGACAGGAGGAAGATGATTCTCTTAGACATCCTTTCTACTGGACTACATCGTGCAGGTATGTCACTGGTCTCTTAAGTAATAGTTCAACTGAGGCATCCAGAAACAGAAGGGCATCCCCGCCACTTTTACTAGTTTGGAATTAAGCACAGATCGTGAAAGGTGTAAATCTCTATTATATGTATTCGTGTTTAACCCAAAACCAGTAAAAGTAGTGGGAATGCCCTTGTTTCTGAATACCTCAACTATGAAATGCATCAAGTAAAATGGACTTGGTTTTACTATGTGTATATCTATATTATAATATTGATTACATTAAGGTTAAGCTATCCCTCTTTTCTACTTATAATAAAAGGTGATGAGTACACAGCTCAGAGTCTAATTATAGTGGAAGCCTACTTTGGCTCCACTATAAACAAAGCAATCACAACAACAATCACCAATGACATTATAAAAACAACATAGAACCTTTGCAGTAGAGAACCTAATCCTACAAAGGCTCCTGAATTCTACATGATGTAAACAATAAAAAAGTTACATTAAATAATTAAATACGGTGATGCCTACGTAGGCGTCATGAGGAGCAAGTGGGTACGCGATGATGCCGACGTCGGCGTCTTGATTATATTTATTGTAGTCGTACCTACGTAACCTCCATTCTCTCTAAACTGGCTTCATCATATTTTCTATGGTTATCAAAATTCACGAGTGAAAGAGAACAAACGATTGAGCACTGACTTTATTTTTTATAATGCGATTATTATGACGCAACATCGCACGTTGGGCAGCTAATGCTGCCAGACGTGCGATGTGCCCCGGAGTGAAGAGGTTAAATAACTAAATACCAATATATCACACTACTGCCCTTTTTAAATCTCTTCTTTACCTCATCCATAACCCCATTGTTTTGGCATATTCTCCTTAACCACTTCAATACGGGACTTAAATCTCGCGGGCAGCAGCCAATGCCAGCCGTATGACGTATCGTAATAATGTTCGCATCATAAAATATAGTCACCGCATATATCAATCGTTCTCTCTTTCACCAGCGAATTTTGAAAACCACAGAGAATGGGATTCAGGGCGCATTTGGGAGAATGTAAAAACACAGGGACGACTACAATCAATATAATCAACACGCCGATATGGTAGCGTCGCGAAATCCACTTGCTCCTCATGACGCCTACGTGTGCGGCACTGTATGGAAGGGGTTTAAGTACTGAAATGTTGGTTATCACTGAAAAAATACTAATACAGTGAGACCTCTCATTAACCTCTTCACTCCGGTTCAAAATCTCGCGGGCAGCATTAGCTGTCAGACGTACGATGTGTCGTAATAATACTCGCATCATAAAATATAGTCACCGCTTATATCGATCGTTCTCTCTTTCACCCGTGAATTTTGATAACAATAGAAAATGTGATGAAGACAGTTTAGAGAGTATGTCATTACGCAGGGGCAACTACAATAAATATAATCAAGACGCCGATATGGCAGCCTCGCGTATCCACTTGCTCCTCATGCCACCTACGTATGCGGCACCGTATGGAAGGGGTTAACGGACGTTAATTAGTTCTGTTTGCGGTGTTTTCGCTGTGTTTTCAGTGTTTTTGGTGCTGTTGTTTAGTGCGTGCAATCACTATGCCACCCAAAAACCACTCCAAAACACCGAAAACACAGCGAAAACACTGCAATCACAGCTAATTAACGTCCATTAATGAGAGATCTCACTGTACTAACATTAATACAAACTTAATGCTGGTGACCTCAAAATACACGTGAAGCTTAATATGAAGATACTCCAATCAAATGACAAGATATGGAATAAACTACACATTCATAGAAGTCCATTAATAGCATATGACTCATCCCTTCAACTAACCTTGGGCAAGTATATGATCTGGTCTCCACCTGCATTGGCAGTTGGAGGGTAGTCTGGTTCCTTGATGACAGTGATTTGGGCTGTTGCTGAATCTTCTAAACCTTCTTTGTCCTGCACCCTCAACCTTAGGGCAAAGAAAGAATTTCTTTTTTCAAAAACTAATAACTACCAACCAACAACAACAAACTGCTAACAAATGCTTAATAATGTATATTCTTGTATGTATGAACATTTCTGTTGACATTTTACAACAGGCAAATGTACAAAATGAATTATGCCACTATGATCCCATGTGTGTTGTAGAGGACAACTAAATGAGAGGATTAGGATACCTAACTTTCATAACTTTCTCCATAAAAAAAAATCAAGAAATAAGAGGGTCTGGGAGGTCTTCAACCAAAACCCTAGTATCTACATACATATACAAAGGCTTTTTCCCCCTTACAAAGGAGGTAGCCAAAAAGGAAAAGGCATAAAATCACTCCCACCCATTCCATCCCTGAATACACTCCACACCCCTCCACCCTCCCTCTTATCTTAGCACCCCTAGTATCTACATCATTAAATGTGTGGATGTGGTACAGATGAGAATAAAAGGAAAGGGACTTATAGTATGATTGTGATAAGATGGATATATTAGTGTTGAGTGAAACTAAACTGAAAGGGAATGGTGAGTGAGTTTGAGCATGTGGTGGGCTGGGTGTTGGGAGTAATAAGGAGAGGCATTGCTGGTAAGTGCATGATGGAGTTTTTTTCAAAGATAGGGTGGGCAAAAGTGAAATTGGGATGGGGGCTATTGGTTTTGGTTAATGCATACAGTCTTGGTAGTGAGGAAATTTAGGGGAGGGAAAGCTTTTTAGATTTATCTCATTATCTGTCCCCTGTACCTCACAACATATCCATACAAAAACACAAATTGTACATACTCAGATAAAAAAACAAGTACTCTTTGACAGACCTCAATATTCCACACTTCACCAGTCTGCACCAGACATCAACCCAACAGAAAATTGACTCCCAAGACAAGTTAAAACAACACTGGCATGGCTGTACCCAAGCAATCACACAATATTAAAACAGTTCCAATGCAGAATTGGCCTGGCAAGATTCCAATTGCCCCAGATCCAATCACTATGCTGAAGACACTAAGCACCTCCAACTACATGTAACCACTCTTGCCCTATTTATACAACACAAAGTCTCTTCTCTGAGCGACTTACAGGACAGGCTAGAGGTTGTTGCTGGTTACCTGAGAGACATGGGTTTCCTGCAAGAGACCTTGGACAACAGACTGACTGGTATCACTTACCCAGACTATATCTATTATAAAGCAATGTCCTCATCTTGACTATTACGATAATCTAATCTTCAATCCATTTTCTTTTTGGATTAATAAAAACATTACACAATTACATACATACATACATATATATGATGACGATATGGTTTAACATCACACACACTCCCCCCTATCGGGAGGCTAGGATGGTGCCCCTCACAGAGGGCTTTGTAGCAAGGAATCTAATGAACCATGCCCTTGGTTCAACTTCGCCGGTGGCAGGATTTGAACTGCCCTCACCTCAACCTTCGCCACAAGTAACGACACCCTAACCTGCTCAGCCAGTGAGCTTCCTTACATATATATATACCAAGGGCTTTTTTCCCTTACCAGGGAGGTACCCAAAGTCAAGAGGTATAATTCCACTCCCACCCATTTCATCCCCACATCTCCACTCCCGTTCACCACCCCTCCCTCCCTCCCTCTTCTCTTGGCTTCTGATAGATAACAGGTCATCCCTGCATCTTGCCCATTGCCCTGGGCCAGGAGCAATGCAGCAAAATCACATCATTTAATCGGCAACCCCCATCTCTGTCCCCTCATGCAGAAAATGAGAAGACAGAGAGAAATCCCTTCTGGCTACGTAAAAATATCATTGCCACATAATCACTCCCTAACCTTCCCCATCCCCCACCCATAATTATGGCCAATGAAATTACCACTTACTCCTATCAAAACAACCACTGATTTTACCAATTCCATCTCCGATACTTACATTATGGTGAAATTCCCAGGAACTAAATCTGTTAGCTGTAGTGTTGAACCCGTTTGGTCTGTAAGCTTGTAACCAAGTGGGCCTGTAACAATTTCCCAGTGATATTCTGTGACTGCATCATCATCTGAGCTACCAGAACCATCCAAAATCACTCCAGAGTTTGGCAACTTGACACTCTGGGTGGCAGGTTCTATCATGGCTACTGGACCTTTGTTGATATGAACAGCTGAAAAAATGAGAAACAAATGTTAACATCTTTTTAAAAAGTTGTTGTTCTTCAGAGTTTTGTAATATAATACTAAGACCTATTAAACCATACATACATATACCAAAGGCTTTTTCCCCCTTACAAGGGAGGTAGCCAAAAAACAAAGGCATAAAATCCACTCCCACCAATTCCATCCCCACATACTCCACTCCCACCAATTCCATCCCCACATACTCCACTCCCATCCACCCACCTCCCTCCCTCTTATCCCAGCTCCTCCTGGATGACGGGTCATCCCTGCATCTTGCCCACAAATCTTAATATCTTAGAAAGAATTTGTTGTTCTTCAGTTAATTGTAGTATAACACAATCCGATTTAATGAAGCAGCCTTGCTGTGGATGTGCTGTGACTTGCGACACTGCCTCTAACCCAGGGCAGTGGACAAGGTGCAGGGATGACCCATCATCCAGGAGGTGCTAAGATGGGAGGGAGGGTGGAGGGGAGTGGAGTGTATTTAGGGATGGAATGGGTGGGAATGATTTTATGCCTTTTTCTTTTTGGCTACCTCCCTTGTAAGGGGGAAAAAGCCTTGGTATATGTATGTATAACACTAAGACCTATTAAATCAGGCACCAAATGCAAAAATATCTTTGAAAACTTACGTGGCAAGACGGTAATGTTCCCGACAGCTTCTCCATATGCACCCACTGCTTGAACAGTAACTTTAAATACATACACTCCTTCAACCAGATTGGACAAGGTGACTGTTTGACTATATGCATCACTAATAGTTGCTTTATCGCCATCCTTTGGTGTGCTTAGTGAAATCCAGTGGTACTTAAAATCCACATCTGAAAATCACCATATCAGTTAGTTTTGTAATTTATCTTTCATTTACTTACCTCTTAATGCAAATAGATTGTATCTACAGAGGAACTACATCCAACTACGAGGGAAACCTCTGACCAAGTGTGCCCACTCTTTACACTTGTATTCTAAACTTGTAGCTGCTATATATTGCACAGTACAAGATATTCGTATCAAACTAATGACATAAAAATGCTCATAGAAAATTACATATATATATATATATATATTTCTTACCCCCAATGGCATAGGCTGCTAATGGCACAGGACTGTCAATTGTATTTAGACCTTTTTGCAAGTGGACTGTCTTGTTGTTGATCTTCACTATCAGCTTCTCAATCGGTGATTCAGTTGGAGATGTGGTAGTTGACAATGTTGAAGAGTTTGTGTATGAATTTGATGAGGAAGCATTCGTTAAAGCTGAAGTCGATGTGTTCGTTAAAACATTTCGAACTGTTGTTGTTTCTAGCAAACTTGCTGCTTCAACGAGTTTAATTTCTTCACATTTTGAATTTTCATCAAACTGAAAACCCTCCTTACACTGACATTGACCATCCCTCCTCTTGTCATTATAAGTAACACATTCTTCATTTTCACCACAATTTCCTGGAATACCATATTCACAATACCTCCCATGGGCTTTTGTAGAGCTATGCACCAATGCATCAGATGATTTGCTTTCCATGTGAGTGATATTGTTTCTGAAATTCAAAAGAGATTCAATTAACCAAAGAACAAGTGCATCAACATTATCTTATATATGTATATATATATACGAGTATATATGTATATAAGAGATTCAATTAACCAAATAACAAGTGCATCAACATTATCTTATATATATATATATATATATATATATATATATATGAGTATATATGTATATAAGAGATTCAATTAACCAAATAACAAGTGCATCAACATTATCTTATATATATATATATATTATATATATATATATATATATATATATATATATATATTATATATATATATATATATATATATATATATACATATACACACACACACAAACACCAAAGTTGTTTTCCTCTTCACTTTCTTTTCATTCCACCCAGATATCTATTCATTTTCTTTACTAACTCACCTCAGGAAATACCCATCTACAGTGAAAATACCAGATGACATTTTCTTTATGACTAATTCCTGATAATTCTATTCAAGTTAGAAAAGGGCCTATTAAAGAGGCTAAATGGATGGTACGAATTCATCTTCCTTTACAATTACTTGCCAACAAGATTAGAAGAACTCAAAGTCAAATCAACATTCTCACCTTATTTTGCGATCCTTGAGCCACTCTGCATCCATACTCGTCCCAACTTCTCGCACCACTACCATCTTTGCCAGAGTACTGTTTGTCCTTGTACAAGATGCAGAATCTTTGCACACCAAATTGATGCAGTTTTCATCGTGAAGAATGGCAATGTTACAAATTTCATTCTTGCAGCAATTTTCAACACACGATTCTAAATCCTTTGCTCCTTCAACTACCTCATATTCACCTGAATGAATAATAAAAAATTATCAATTTGTTTTTATTTACCCATTCAGCTATTTATATATCACACACAGTACCATCATGATTAAAAATATGTTAATCTTGAAATCCTGAACTTTGCAAAAGTCATTTCATACTATGAAAAATAGGAATAGTGGAGATTTAACCACTTCGGTACAATGATGCCTATACAGACGCTCCTCAACTTACGTTTTAGTTAGGTTCCGAACGGCCGAACGTAACGTGAAAATGAACGTAAGCTGTTACTGTACTATACATCTATAAATTCTATTACCATATCTTATAAAACATCCCTAAATCATTAATTATAAACATAACATTGTAAATTAATAACAATAATTTCAAATAAATTAAATTCAAGCAACATAAATTGAGATGGTGGAGAAGGAGTGGGAGGAGGAGGAGGAGGAGGAGGCAAGGCACGTTCAGTCTGTCGTCTGTGCCATGTAAACAATGGACGCAGTGTCATGCGTAAGTATCGTTTGAACTACGGAGAGCTAAACTAAAAAATTCACTCAAAAAAAAAAAAAAAAAAAATTTAGTCAGTTCAAACGTAAAATCGAAAAAATGTAAAACGAATGAACGTAAGTAGAGGAGCGTCTGTATAGGCGTCATGAGACGTGAGTGGGTTCACGAGGATGCCAGCGTCAGCATCTTGATTATATACATTTTTTGTAGTCGTACATGAGTTACCCCCACATTCTGTGTGCTGGTTTGATCATGTTTTCTGTATTCATTATTACTCAGAGTGAAAGAGAACGAGTAATACAGCTGTGACTTTATATTTCATAATGCAAGTAGTGTGATGCACCATACATATGGCAGCCAATGTTGCACATGAGAATTTGACTTGTACTGAAGTGGTTAATATATTTGAGCCTTAAAAAAGTTTTTGATATGGTCCCACACATCAATCAATCCACTGTAGCAGAGTCACTACTCCAAGCAGATCCATAAGTCACTCAACGGAGAAATACTGTGTTGTTGTCTCGGGATTGTTAGCGTGGGGCGGTGTAGGATGAGGTGTTCAGTGTTTACTGGTGTAGTGGTTGCATCTAAGGCAGATTAATTAAGTTGCCAGACCTATTCTGTGTTGGTACTGTCTTAGAGCTGGATGGTGTCCTGAACACACAGATGCTACTGTAGTTCTTGCTTCTCTTGGGAGGGATTTTTTCCTGTCAGGGTGATGTCTGGAGGGGCTTTGCACACTTAATAACTCCTCCTTGAATCATACTCATTCTTCCTCTACTCCTGTTTCTCATTTATCCTCCACTACATTCCACGCCCCTCTCATCTCCACCTGGTATCTTTTCTCATTTTTCTTCTCATTCAATTTACTTACCTTCAGCACCTCCCTGGCTCTCTCCTTTTTCTTCATTCTCCATTTACCCCTTACTTTCAATTTATATTCCACCCGATAATGATCTGATAATCCATTGCCTTCTCCATGGAATAACTTTATATCCAGAAATCTTTCAATCTTTCTTTTGGACACCACTACATAGTCCTTTAATGCCTTCTCAACTACCTTTGCATCAACCACTTTGGCCTTTGGATACTTATGTTTATATTTTTTTCTTAAACACTGCTACCATCATTTTCCCTTCAGTATATATCTCCAACATCTTCTCCTTTACATCTTCCTTCCTGCTACTTCCTTTGACTCCATCTATCTGTTCATCTCTTCTTCTACCATTAAGACCCCCCTCCAATACCACTACATTAATATTACTCCCAAAACTCTTTAAATGTTCATCTAGATAAATCCAAAACAGTTCCCCTTCCTCCTCACCAGGGTTATATCCAATCACAAATCCCCATATTACCCATCCTATTCTTATCTTCAGCCATGCTATCCTCTGCACTCCACCATTTACATACCCATCTCATCACTTAATAACACTTTTATTGCTATTTGATTGCACAAA
Source organism: Oratosquilla oratoria (assembly GCF_046742065.1). Taxonomy (NCBI): domain Eukaryota; kingdom Metazoa; phylum Arthropoda; class Malacostraca; order Stomatopoda; family Squillidae; genus Oratosquilla; species Oratosquilla oratoria. Next base: position 1,694,516 of record NC_134814.1, read on the forward strand.
AAAAGGCATAAAATAATTTTATTTTGTTGGAAAAACATAAAATTCATAACTATTTCATGACTTTCGATAATTCCTTAAGAATGTAAGGGCTTTTCAATACTGGAATTTTACAATACAAAAACTCAAGACTTTTTAGGTCTATAAGGACCGGTATGAACCCTATTCCCCTACATGAATGAAATCACAAAGTGGCAGCCAAAATAGAAGTTGTAAGTTACTTTCTGCAGTGAAAGAGTTACAAGGTGGACACCCAACTGAAAAGGTATTAAGACATGCTTACCTGCATCCTTTGCACCAGATGGCAAGGAGTTTTCGTACACATTCGTATCAAGAGTCGGACACAAACTTGACTTCAAAAGCTCCATGGGCGGTAAAGAGAGTTTGGCCCCATGAATCTTTACCACGAGGAGGCTCATCAAACCACAATAATATAAAAGATGAACCCAATCCATTTTGCCTATCACTTGCTCATCACTCCTGTAAGATTATTTGTATTAATCCCTGAAAAATATTAAGATCTTTTTTCATAATGCATATATCAAGGGCCTCTTAAAGGTAGCCTTTTTCATAAAATTCTAAATTTCACAAACTCCATAGCTGCGAGACAAGACATACTAACAAACCAAAGGCCTTTTCACTCTTGTATGGGAGTAGGCCAAGTCTAATCACACGCTCACTCCATAAACATTGAAATTCATTTAATGCCTTTTCCATTGTATTCATGTACACCATTTCAGCATCTCATGGATGCAGGGTCATCCCTAACTCCTGCCATACTGCTCAAGTCAAAAAGACAATACACCAAGTCACAGCACTTTCACAGCAGGGCTGATATCTAATGTCCTTCAGTTCACAAATTAAAGACCTTACAGTAAAGGCTAATAAGAAACTAAAGATACTAAGATCAGTAGCACAAACAGACTTTGACCAGTGGGAACAGTAACCACATTATACAAGCACCTCATAAGAACTGCACTCAACAATGCCTTCACAACATGGTTCCCTGCAATCAATAAAACCGAGAGCACCCTACAAACTAAACAATATTACTTGGGTATATACAGTATATATATATATATATCTAGGAGGTGCTAAGATGGGAGGGAGGGTGGAGGGGTGTGGAGTGTTTTTGGGGATGGAATGGGTGGGAATGATTTTATGCCTTGTCCTTTTTGGCTACCTCCCTGGTAAGGGGGAAAAAGCCTTGGTATATGTATGTATGTATGTATATACAGTATACACCAACAGAATATTACTCAAAATTTTACAACAACCAGCCATTCCAGTCACTCTAAATTTCCCTTAGATTAAATTACTTTCTTCTGAGCAGTGATAACTAACCTGTAACATCCCTTGATGTATTGGGGGAACAGAATCACTGAACACTTTGAGTCTTTCCTGAAGCTTTGATTTCATATCTGAATGTACAGCACATTTATCTCTGGACTGCCACAATCAATTGACCTGAAAAGACAAATGTCTCATTGAGTTACAGCACTGATTAATATGTATTAATTTCATTTTGTACATCAGTGAGCTGGCAGTTTGTACAGCTCATGCTAAAAAGCTATGGTTGCAGTGCTAGTTATTTTCTATTTCACTGGGCAAAGTGTGGTGATCATAAGTGCTAGATTCTAATTTATCTGTCAACAAACCAAGAGATTTTTCCCCCTTATAAGGGAGGTAGCCAAGTCAAATGCACATACCAATTCCCACTCCCATCCACCAGCCTTGTTTCCTTTTCATCTTCACTCCGCATAAATGAAGGGTCATCCCTGACTCCTGACCATCACCTGGGTCAGAGGCAATGCAGCAAGACACAGTATATCCACAATGAGGCTGCTTCATTTAATGGTGACCCCCTCCCTCTCAGTCCCCTCATGTGGAAAATAGATAAGATGGGGAGAAATCCCTTTGGAATTCTAATAGTCACAATATATTCCTCTGAATTCATTTCATGGGTTGCTGGAGCTTATGTAAAGACTGAGCAGCATGCACAATTGCATAATCAATAGTCACTCATGACTGCATATACAGCAGCAAGCATTATCAACAGACATACTTTTCTGCGATCCCATAATTAATTTGTATTGGTGTTCAATTGTATATATAATCAGGAGATTTAATAAGTTAGTTCTTGTATTCCAATTTTCCCTACTATATGTACACTTAACCCTATATTTGCTGTACTAAATGGTGAGGGGATCCAGTCAGAGAGCTCCAGTCTGGCCCTGTCCAGACCACATACCATATCACTGATTCATAGCATATTATATCTAGATTAGGCACATATTTTCTGATAAATATCCTGATAATCTAGATCTCATCATCTAGTGCAACACTCATGGTCTACATCTAGGAAATTGGGTCACACCTAGAAGATATGAATGCCAGATTTCTTTGGAGTTGCTTAACTGGTTTGGACACATACACAGAAAATGGAAATGAGAGACAAATGTCCAAGAAATCTGAAACCCAGCAAAAAGGAATTCAGAAAATCAAGGATTGATTGTACCAAGGAAAAGATTATTTTCATTTTTGTCACCCAGTTCAATGATACTATATTTAGAAATATGCTCTATAGTCTGAGACAGTTATGGAATACCATGCCTGCTGAGGTGGCCACTTGAGGTAAATTGGAGGATTTTAAGTGCAAACTAGATATTCATCTTGGTGATAAGTTATAAGAATATGTGACTTGATTTGATGATTTGGAAATTACAATTACATTTTTGATGCTGCAATGATGCACTTTCCAGCACTTACTACCCCAGTATATTGTGACTAATTTTACATTTAATTGGGAGCTGGTGCATCAACAGACCCTGGCTTCCTTGCTGTGCACATTGGTTCATGTGGGGGCAGGAAGCCCATCAGGTAAGTGAATCAGGCAAGAAACCAATGTGTAGAACCTGTAAGTAGACAACTGCCCAGGATGTAACACTTCACCCCATACTATTCAACACATAATGGAAGGCTGGATTAAACACAATCACACATGCAAATAACACAACATATTCCTTATAAAGGATTTGTGGAAAACCCCCATTACAGCCATGGCATTCCTTTGGGAGACGGGACTACTCGGACAGAAAGTCTAGGGAATGACAACGACAAAAACAACAACCTGCAAGCAGCAGTCTGACAATAGGTATCTTGGAGAGAATCCTTTCCTTGCCACCTCATCATCAAAACACATCAATAACCTCACCTCTAAGAGGTGCCCAGAGCATTAGAAGTAGATATTCCACTATGGATAATTTGCAGACAATGAATCAATTGATCAAGAATGTGACAGAATATGATAAATCTTTAAATTCAACATTTATAGATTATGAAAATATCTTTGTCTCTGTGGAAGACATGGCAGTATCAGTTTCTATATACAAACAGGGTACAAACAAACTCATCATATGGGTTCTGAAGAATAAGCCCTGATGGGCTGAAACCTCAGTCTCCAAAAAGTACTCAATCAACTTCATTAGTATTTTCTCTTCCTTTTCATACAAGGAGAGCACACAAACAGCAAGTATTCTCTTCATTCTAAGCTGGTGACACAGAAACTGACCTGCATTAAAACAATACAAACAATGATTCAAAGTTTCTTCCCACAAAAATCTATGGAAGGCTCAAAGATCATTGCTAGCCACTATATGAGTGCAGGTTTACAGTTAGTGAAATTCAAGACAACAATAATCATCATTATCATCTTTAGATCTGGGAAATACCTTCATAGACCTTTGCTCAAATTTGAACATTAATGTAACATATACACTACACTAGAATTAAAAATTTTCTATATATTTCATATTAACTCTTAAGAAAACGGTTGAAGTTTTCAAGGATACATTATTACCAAAACATACATGAAGAATTCTAATTTATTATCCAGCTGTCTTTGTTTGCACTTGAGTTTCAAGGCCTGTTAGATTTCTAGGGTAAATTTTTTCTTAAATATTCCTAATCTAAGCTGTTCAACTCCTGGAGCACTTATGTTTTGAGGTTGCATACAACTATATCAATTTCATGATGTTATGATTAAGCCGACACACGATACATATCCCTACCAAATCATAAAGAAAAATACTAGTCCAGATTAGATATCTAAAAAAGAAAAAAAAAAAAATGTAGGCCTACACCATGAGGGACTCTGCACCCAGACCGTACACAGGCCTCAAACCCCGACGCCAAACTTTATCCTCAACCTAACCTAACCTAACCCATTGTAAGTCAATATTTTCAGCAAAACATGACAATGACAAACGTCAAAGTCACTCATATCTTTTAGTTCTAAGAGGCACATTTAAGAAATTAAGTTGTCTGGTTTGGCATTTATATATATATATATATATATATAATATATATATATATATATATATATATATATATATATATATATATATATATAATATATATATATATATATATATATATTCATAAGTACATTAACAATGCAATAACATTACACCAATAACTGATGATCTGATCAGTCTAGATCTTTCATTTCATATCTGCAGCCCTGTACTTTTGCAGCACTTTACAGCTGATGTTGAGGAAAATTTATTAAATTTCAAACATATTTTCCTTTCTTGGATCACGAGAATACGACATAACTTTTAAGAATGTCACTGTGTAGCGGTTCAAGTGATTTATCATTTTATCTGTTCCTACTGCTGATATGAAAACATGCACATAATTCAGCAAATGAACATAATTCAAGATTTTTCATTTCATGTCTTTATACTCGGCAAATTTCCTCAAATCTCCAAGGTATTTATGAAACAATGCACATTATGACCTACTCATGATTCACTGCAGTAGTGTTCTTGAGACTTTATCGACGTGTCTCGATTAGCTTTTATTTCTTCCACATACTCTTTTAACTGAATTTGTCACTAACCGTCACCCCACAGATTCTGTAAAAATGTCAAAGATAAAAGACGAAAGTCAAGAGCGATTTTGGACTTTAACCCAAAAATTATGCTAATGCACACGACTTCTCCACATGTCTGTTGATAAACAGTACAATAACAGCTGATTCACAATAACAATTTTGTATGGTGTATTTATCAAATTCAACTCATACAAATGAAAGCATGCATACTTTGCAATACCATTCCGTACATAAATGCATTATATTTAAATGTGTTGATAAACATTTTCAAAAATACGGCTAAGAAAAAGTGACATTGATTACTTGTGCTTATCAAGATGGGAAGACTTACTCTTGAACAGTAACTTTAGCAAATGGATCATAAATATGAGGCCTTTGGCAGTATAAAAGTATATGTTTGTACGGAGGAGCAATTTCAGTTTAATTTCAATGAAACTGATAGAATGTCTCCCTACTAAAGACATAATTTTAAATTAGTGCATAATTTGCATACCCTAATAGGCTAATAAAATATATCGTAGTTCACATAAATGCGAAACTTTTATCTTTAATTTTATATTCCCCAATAATTTGTACGATATTTCTGTCTATTATGTATTGACAGAATGGTATAACGATGACGAAATTCTGTAGGATGCAATTATGTAAAACAAGTGATACGATGCGTGCCACTTTAGGAATGCTATTATTTCTTGTCTAGTCTCATTGTTAAATAGATAATGCCTTGAACGCTGAATCAAATGCAGCTCATATTATATAGCGTCAGTGACTGTTCAATAGTACTGTGTGCTAGTCATGATTGGCAGCACATCTGTGCTTGCACATGCTGGGGTTCTGACAACGTCAGTGGTCACCAGCGCCACATAAACATTTGTTGCTATAGTAACGTCGATGTTTTTTAAGTTATTATTGTTATTATTACAGTAAATGGTGATTTTACAATACAGACGCAGATAATTACATTGGTTATGACAAGGTTGTAAATATACATGACACTGGTAACGACAAATATTAATATGTAATATCATGGTTATTCTGCAATGTCAACTGTGGATTTTGTGAAGAGCAAAACCCATTGAATCGGAATATTTGTAGCGAAAGGCCATGTTGTAACCAAATTAAGTAAAATATATAGGTTAAAACGTATTATTTCATGTGATTTCTTCGCTTATGCATTCATAGTTTCATTATCTGTCAGTGAAAAAAGTTGTTATCAACGCTCCCTGTCGTTATGAAATTTAGCTGAGTAAATTTCATCAAATACATACTTTGTTCAATTAATATACTTTGTACAAACCAAAAGCAAAATAAATTTCAATTGTGAAATACGTACATCCATGAGCCGTACCAAATATTTGTTTACTTTCTTATGAGTGAAACTGTCGTAGTTTGTACAGATTACTCTCAGATGTCCAGCTGTTTTCAGTTCGCGTTCAATGTACCATAAAATCCTTTACCTTGAATAGAGCCATCCAACATGATTATCTCCCTTTCTTTAACCCATTCTGTCAAAGAGCCACAATTCTGGGGGACAGATTTATCTGGCGCTAGGAAGAACAATATTTTAAATGTATTTGACTATCATCGGGTCGATGTGTCTCATATGGGTGTGTGCACGCACACGTACACACACACACACACACGCTCACACACACACACACACACACACACACACACACACATCATGGCGCTGTGGTTAGAGCTCTGGCCTGCCACTCACTACGGAGGTCCGGGTTCGATCCTCGCCCGGGGCTGAAATAATATCATATCGCAGCGCTGAGGGGTGTTACTCCAACTCTCTCGTGGGCGGGGAGTTGGGTGTGTGTGTGTGTGCAAGGTCATAGCATTACCCATAGATCGGACCTACGAGCTCTGAGCTCTCTTCCAGGAGGGAAATAGCTGTCGATCACGAGTCCAACACGTGATCCAAAGACCAAGTGAATACACACACACACACACACACCTAGCAGCGAGTAGGTACGGGACGTTAGTCAAGGAGTTGTGACCTTTCTGTCCGGGTGTGGTGTGTGAGTGGTCTCAGACCTACCCAGAGATCTGCTAATAATGAGCTCTGAGCTCACTGCCGTAGGGTGGTGTCTGGCTGTCTCGAAAAGAGGCTGCAGCAGATCCGAGGTGAATACACACACACACACACACTTTTGTCGGATGGACGGCGAGGATTAGAGTTCTGAAGAAAAAGTGAAATTTTCGTGGACCTCAACGCAAAGGAAGTACCTATTGTATTTACAGGGAAGGGGATAACTCGTGGTGTCGTGGGAAAGTGAGGAAAAAGGAGAAGGGGAGAGATTACTGAGGGAAATGAAAGGAAATGAGGAAGGGGAAGACTTGGTCCAAGAGGCCAGACGTCTTGTAAACAAATGGAGGACCGATGATTTTGGTGATGGGATTAACAAAAATGTAAAGATTAGAAGTATAGATAAGGGCAGCACAATGGAAGGTGAGGATAACAATTTCCAGGGATTTAATGAGGGTTGGGGGGATACCAACCTCCCCCGATTGACAAGACTAGAGGAGAAACTTGATAAGATGATCGAACATTGGGAAGACAGGTTCGGTAACGTAACCAACATTGCGCAGAGAGTTGAAAAATTGGAAGAACTAGAGAAGGCGAACAAAAAGTTAACCAATGAAATAGAAGAATTAAAAAGACAGTTAAAAGAAGTAAAAGAGGAGAATGAGGAATTAAAGAGGAATAATAAAGACAATAAAGAGGCCATAGCAAAAGAAGCACAGGGTTGGAAAAAAAATCCAGGAAAACAGTAAAGTTCCATTTACTGATATAATTAAACAGCAAATGAAAGAACAAACTGAAGACTCAGTTATCAAAGTGATGAGACAGAAGGAGAATATAGTAAGAGACTTAGCAGATAAAAAGAAATGTATAATTATATTAGGAATGGAAGAGAAACATAACCTAGATAGAACTTCAAGAATCAGTGAGGAAAAAGAAAAAGTAACCAGTTTACTAGAATTAGTTCAGGAAGATGAACCTGAAATAATTAAACAAATTGAAGAGATGTTTAAGCTCAGAAAATATAGTACAGATAAGACCAGACCAATTAAGATTAAATTCAGGTCACAAACAACAGCAGAGAATATCTTAGCAAAAACAAGGAAACTAGCAGCAAGTGAACAATATAAAAAGGTATGGATAAAGAGAGAAATGAATAAAGAGGAAAGAGAGGAAGGAAAAATGAAAATGAAATAAGCCAAAGAAAAAAAAAACGAGACCAGAACGGAGTCAGAAAAAGAAGAATTCTACTGGAGAGTAGTGAATATGAAATTGAGGAAATGGACCATAACAGACAGAAACAAAAAAGAAACAGAGAATACAATGGAAATAACAGAAAGTTAAGAGTGTCCTACACAAATATAGATGGATTAATAACAGGACTGAATGAACTGAACGAGTATCTGAAGGAAAAAGAACCGGACATAATGGGAATTGTAGAGACAAAATTAAAAGGTTCACTACCACCCAACAGTATAGGACACAATGCATATAATTATTGGATTAGAAACAGAGAGATAAAACAAGGGGGTGGAGTTATGTTCCTGACTAAGAAGGATATAAACGTGAAGAGTGTCACATATGGAAAGAATGCAGTAGAGATGATTATGATAGAAGTAGAAGACAGAGATAAGAAGAGCAGAAAGTTTATAATAAACTACGTGCCCCCCCAAAACAGCCTCGTGGGAAGAGAGTGAACATAAAAGTATGTTAGAAGACACAAGAATAACATTAAACAAGATATTGGAAGATGGAGGAAGAATATTTATGATGGGCGACTTTAATTGCAAAGAAATCTGCTGGGAAGAGATGACCGTAAAGGGTGGAGAAGACTCATGGGGAAATGTTCTACTTGAGATGATTATTGACCACACAATGACACAATGGATTCAAGAGAACACTAGGTATAGAAATGAAGAAGAACCATCGAGACTAGACCTAATAATCACATCAGAACCTGAAATAGTGGAAAAGATAGAATACCAGGCACCAATAAGTAAAAGTGACCACATATTGATAGAACTAGAACTAAATGAGAAAAAATACATGAAAAGAAATGAACAATATAGAAAAGGAAGGTTGATGTATGAAAAAACAAATTTTGATAAAATAAGAGAATTCTTCCAAAATGAAAACTGGGAAGGAATAAACAAAGAAGATACAACAGTAGAGGAGAAATGGAATATTTAAAAAAAAAAAAAAAAAAGGAGTGGAAAAGTATGTCCCAAGACAAAAACAAGAAAAAGAATATGTAAAGTCCTGGTACAACAAAAGTTGTAGGGAGTTAAAAGACAAAAGAGACGAAGCTTGGACCAAATGGAAGAAAAACAAAAGACCTGAAAAATGGAAAATATATACTTGTTATAGAAATGAATATGTACAAGCGTGCAGAGAGGAAAAGAGAAAATATGAAAAAGATGTCATAGAAAAATGTAAAGATCAACCAAAACTATTTGACAGATTTGTAAACAACAAACTGAAAAACAAACAAGATTTGGAGAAATTAAGACAAGGAGGAGTTGAATACACAGGAAATAGAATTGGCGGAAATTATGAACAAGCATTTTAAATCAGTGTTTACAAGGGAGAATATACAACCGGAAGAGATCGAATGGAAAGAGAAAGTCCCCCCTATGAAAGAAATAGAAGTAACAAAGAATGAAATAATGAAACACTTGAGTAATCTTGATGTTAGAAAATCACATGGACCAGATGAAATAGCAAACTGGATTTTGAAAGAATGCAGAAATGAACTGGCAGACAAAATACATAGCATAATAAATAGTTCCTTGAAAGAAGGAAAATTTCCAGAAGATTGGAAAAAAGCAAATATAGTACCTATATATAAAGGAGGAAATAAAGAAGACCCTACAAACTATAGACCAGTCTCTCTAACAAGTACAATAGCAAAAATCTGTGAAAGAATTATCAAAAGTAAATGGGTAAAATATTTAGAAAAAAAAAACAGCGTGCTAAATCCAAGGCAATTTGGATTCAGACAAGGACGATCATGCGTCACCAATTTAATATGTTTCTATTCAAGGCTAATAGATATAATACAGGAAAGAGATGGATGGGCTGATTGTGCATTTCTAGACCTAAAAAAAGCTTTTGACAAAGTACCACATAAGAAGTTACTTAAGAAATTAGAAACTAAAGGAGGAATACAGGGCAAACTGCTTAAATGGATGGAAGACTTTTTGCAAGAAAGAAAAATGAGAGTAGTGATAAGAGACAAACACTCAAAATGGGATGAAGTAATAAGCGGTGTTCCCCATGGAACAGTTTTGGCCCCAATAATGTTTGCTATATATATTAATGATATGGATAAAGAAATTGAAAGTTACATGAGCTTCTTTGCAGATGACGCAAAACTGTTAAAAAAAAAAGTGAACACGGAAGAAGATTGTGGGTCACTACAGAGTGATCTAAATAAAGTATGGTAATGGAGTAGGAAATGGGAGTTGGAGTTCAACACTAAAAAGTGTAGTATAATGGAATTTGGAAAAAGCAAAAACAGAATAACAGGATCATATAAATTGGGAGAAGAAGGAATAAAAAAAAAAAGTAGAAAATGAGAAGGACCTGGGAGACATTGTTATGAATAATATGTCACCTGAGAAACATATAAATAAGATTTTTGGAGAAACTTATATTTCAATAAGAACAATCAAAGTGGCATTTACATACCTGGATGAAGAAATGGTGAAGAAAATATCAATCACTTTGATAAGACCAAGATTGGAATATGCAACAACGATGTGGTCACCAAGTACAAAAAAATGTATAACAGAACTTGAAAGAATACAAAGAGCAATTACAAAATTGGCACCAACACTCTCAAAACTATCATATGAAGAGAGACTAGCAAAACTTGAGTTACAGACACTAGAGCAAAGAAGAGAGAGAGGAGATTTGATAAATATTTACAGAATCATGAAAGGCCTTGAAATTATTGATAGAGAGGATCTAATAAAATGGGATGAAAGAAATACAAGAGGACGCGGAATGAAAATCAAGAAAGACAGTTATAGAAGAGATCTGAAAAAGAATAGCTTTCCTCACAGAGTAATAGACATTTGGAACAAGTTATTTGAGAAAGTAGTGTGTGCAAAAACAATACATGAATTTAAAAATAGTTTAGATAAAATGAGATATAAAGACGGGACAGCACGAACATAGCTCCCCTTCCCGTAAAATACAACTAGGTAAATACAACTAGGTAAACACACACACACACACACACACACACACACACACACACACACACACACACACACACACACACACACACACACACACACACACACACACACACACACACACACACACACACACACACACACACACACACACATACTTGCTTACTTGCTTATAGTAGTCCGTCGCTGACGACGATGACGCTGCACCATGCCTAGAAGTGGTATTACGCCAGATGAACTCGCTGGTGGCTGTGGAGTCCGATTCTCGATTTGCGTATACGGCCGCAGGTATCACAGGAAAAGTTACCCTCTGCCTGATGTGCCGCATGTCTTTGCCGTCTTCGATGTTCTGCCCGATCGTTGTAGGTGGAAGTGAGAGTATCTAAGCCATTTTGGCATGTAGAACGCTATTCTCTCCGATCGGCAGCAACATTTTCAATGGTGGTGGGTTCGATGCCACATTTTTTCAGCGTTGTTTCCAGATAGTCCTTGTGTCGTTTACGAGGGCCCCCAGGGTGCCGTCTGCCCTCATCAAGTTCTCCATAGAGAACTTTACGTGGGAGTCTCTCTTCTGGCTTGCGGATGGTATGCCCCAGCCACCGTAGTTGACGTTGGGTTAAGACTGTTTCTAGTGGGTCCATACACACACACACACACACATACACATACACATACACACACACACACACACACACACACACACACACACACACACACACACACACACACACACACACACACACACACACACACACACACACACACACACACACACACACACACACACACACACACACACACACACACACACACACACACACACACACACACACACACACACATCTCCTCTCACTTCTTTCCACTGCAATAACACACAAATGTTTACGATCAGTCACTTCTTTCCACTGCAATAACACACAAATGTTTACGATCAGTCACTTCTTTCCACAGCAACAACACACAAATGTTTACGATCAGTCACTTCTTTCCACTGCAACAACACACAAATGTTTACGATCAGTCACTTCTTTCCACTGCAATAACACACAAATATTTACGATCAGTCACTTCTTTCCACTGCAATAACACACAAATGTTTACGATCAGTCACTTCTTTCCACAGCAACAACACACAAATGTTTACGATCAGTCACTTCTTTCCACTGCAACAACACACAAATGTTTACGATCAGTCACTTCTTTCCACTGCAATAACACACAAATGTTTACGATCAGTCACTTCTTTCCACTGCAACAACACACAAATGTTTACGATCAGTCACTTCTTTCCACTGCAATAACACACAAATATTTACGATCAGTCACTTCTTTCCACAGCAATAACACACAAATGTTTACGATCAGTCACTTCTTTCCACTGCAATAACACACAAATATTTACGATCAGTCACTTCTTTCCACAGCAATAACACACAAATGTTTACGATCAGTCACTTCTTTCCAGGAATAAAAGTGTTCCTTCTCGCCCTTTTTTCCATTCTCGCCAACGAGAAATTAAAAAATGACTCTTACGATTCGATTTTGAGTAACTGAAGTTCACATACTTGTGCTTATTCTCCTCCTACTTTCTCTCTCTCTCTCTCTCTCTCTCTCTCTCTCTCTCTCTCTCCCGGCTGCATGAGAAATGTACTTCAACTTCCCTTCCTGTGATCGAAATTCCCAACATTATCTCTATCGTTCCTATACCTATAACAACTGCTGGTACCAGATGCATGCATTATCTGTCTGATCATATTGGACAAAAATGGTGACATCCTAGCAAGAATAGAACTCTTGCCTCGTTGATCCATTTTATCGAAAAATTCTGCTTGATGTTATCATGAGTACCAAGTGCTCTAGTGAGTTTTGACAGTATGTTGAAGAAGGTTATGCAAGGTGGCTTTAAACTAGATAAGTTTTGTTGGATAAGGTTACGTTAGGTTGGATTAGTTTAGGATTGTGATTCCTGAGTCAGAAAAAGGAATCGTTATGAAATGATTCTATTGTTGAAAATAGATTATCTGGATCTAAGCGTATCCTGATGTATCTACTTCTTTTTACTGTTATATGGTATTATTATTTTTTTTTCTCTCTAATATCTGACAAGCAACGAATCAGGATTAATTCTTTGATGATACAGTTGTTGTTGTTGTTCTTCTTCTTCTTCTTCTTTTTCTTCTTCTTCTTCTTCTTCTTCTTCTTCTTCTTCTTCTTCTTCTTCTTCTTTTTCTTCTTCTTCTTCTTCTTCATCTTCTTCTTCTTCTTCTTCTTCTTCTTTTTCTTCTTCTTCTTCTTCTTCTTCTTCTTCTTCTTCTTCTTCTTCTTCTTCTTCTTCTTCTTCTTCTTCTTCTTCTTCTTCTTCATCTTCTTCTTCTTCTTCTTCTTCTTCTTCTTCTTCTTCTTCTTCTTCTTCTTCTTCTTCTTCTTCTTCTTCTTCTTCTTCTTCTCGTTTATTTATGTACCCATGCATAATATCTGTTTATATTTATTAACAAATTTTCTTTTCAATCTGAGTGACACCCTTAATAGATTTTATTCTAATTAATGCGAGACGATTTTATTCAACCAAGCCAGTCCTGGAGATAGAAGGAAGATGAAGAGGAGAAAGAGGAGGAGGAGGAAAAGGTAGGAGGAGGAGGAGGGAGATGATGATGATGATAAAATTATAATTTATTGAAGACCACATTCCTGAAAAACGGCATCGGGTGGTGACATTGTGGAGGGGGGGGGGGAGAGAGCGTGAGGAAAACCGACAGAGTAAAATCATCCTAATTGCCTTGACCCATAAAGCTCATAGTCCCGTGTTTTGCATGTTGGGTAGCTGTGTAGGGGGTGAGGTTGCGTTTATTAGTGTATCAGACTATACCATTAGTGAGAAGTGTATGACCTTAGGTCAGGGCCATAGTTAGCCCATAGAAAGGAGTTCAGAAAGTTCATTTGAGCGATGTAGCCTTGTTTTGTGTACTGGATTGGTAGGATGGTTGTGGTAATGTGGGAACGGTCTATTTTGTTAATTTATTTATTTATCTATTTATCTATCTATCTCATTTATTTTGTTATTATTTATTTACTTACTTATTCATTACTTATTTATTCATTTACTTATTTTCATTTATTTATTTATTTTAAGTATTAATCCAGTTCTGACACCATACATCTTGTACTGACCTAACAAATAATAATAATGAAATTAATAAAATAAAAATTAAATTAATAAATAGAATAGCGAAGATGTTTAACATTTTTTTCCAAATCGAAATTTAATTGCTTGGCGACAGGCAGAGTAAAAACCTCTTGTTAGTGAAATGGGTCAGGCACCCCGCCGTCCAACACATAAGGCAAAGGTGACTGGTTCGGTCGTAGCTGAGCATCCTTAATGTTTCTCTCTTTCTCTCTCCCCCTCTCTCTCTCTCTCTCTCTCTCTCTCTCTCTCTCTCTCTCTCTCTCTCTCTCTCTCTCTCCTCTCTCTCTCTCTCTCTCTCTCTCTCTCTCTCTCTCTCTCTCTCTCTCTCTCTCTCCCTCCCTCCCTCCCTCTCTCTCTCTCTCTCTCTCTCTCTCTCTCTCTCTCTCTCTCTCTCTCTCTCTCTCTCTCTCTCTCTCTCTCTCTCTCTCTCTCTCTCTCTCTCTCTCTCTCTCTCTCTCTCTCTCTCTCTCTCTCTCTCTCTCTTTCTCTCTCTTCCTCATCTCTCCTTCCTTCTTCTCTTCCCTCTCATCCCCTTCCCCTCCTATTCCTCTTCCTACACACCCTTTTTCTCCTCTTCTTCGTCCCCCTCCTCTTCTCCAATTTCTCCTTCCTCTTCTCTTTCTCCTCTTTTTTCTTTCTCCGAGGAGGAGGAGGAGGAGAAGGAAGAGGAGGAGGAGGAAGAGGAGGAGGAGGAAGAGGAGGAGGAAGCTGCACTGTTTTGAAGGAAAGTCGATCGATCTTTGCAGAAGAAGAAGGGACCCCGCAAAGATCCAGAGAAAGAAGTGTAGGAATCTGCAAAATGATGAACCACAAAACAACATCCTGCAAGGTCTTCCAGAGCTGATTAAGAGAGGGAAAACTACAGTAACAAAGAATGATAGTATTTCGTTCCCTCTTCAAACTGAAACTATTTATTGTTTGTAGATTTCAACGGTGGGAAGGTAGATTAGTAAAGTCGGTAAAAAAAAAGATGAATGAAGGTTATGAATGTCTTAATCATCAGTTACTATCACCCTAAACTATTGTTATCTTATTCTATTTTTTTAGGGAGGGTGGGGTGGGGGGGCGTTAGCCGGACTAAAATGAGAGACGTAGATTACGGTTAAACAGAGACAGTATCCTAGTCAGTACAAAACACTTTCCTTGGCTTTCCATCCCCTCTCCACAACGGCTGACATTAGAGGGGCGGTAGGTCAGTGTCGCCCATAATGCTAACGCCTAATCAGTATGGTTGAGTTGAGTTCACTGGTTTCAGACTTTATGTACAACCACAGCCATTATAATATAGCAAAAATTTACATGCATTGGTCACCATACATAAAACTTTACCAAGCAAGATTAAAACACTGTGGTGAAGTACAGAGGCTGCATCGTTCCTCAGAGGATAGACCGGTTATGCAGTGGACCACTAATGTTGAATTACAAAAGCCCTCTAGCAGGGTTACCCAAAACTACCAAATTTACCAATGTTGTATGGCATTCATCTCCCCCACTTTGATGGTCTATGAAATGCAACCGTGATTATGTGTGCTAGACTGAATTTGCATGCTGGATCAATGTCTGAGCTTGACATTGTGCTGTTATCTAAAAAAAAAAGATCAAATGAACGACACAGTAGGGAATGTGAGCCAGCCATTCTACTCTGATTTTACGTTGGATATTAACCTCTTCAATACAACTCACATTTTCGCGGGCAACGTGAGCTGCCTCATGTACGATGATTCGATGAAGCATTACGAACTTCATGTAATAAAATATAAAGTTACAGCTGTATTACTCGTTCTCTGTCATTCCTGAACATCAATAACTACAGAAAAAATAATCAAGCCAGTTCACAGCATATGGGGGGGGTCACTCAGCTACAATTACAAAAATGGATATAATCAAGACGTCAACGACAGCCTACGTAGGCATCATCGTAAGGAAGGGGTTAATAGCAAAGTATGTCGGTAGATGAGTGTGAATTTGGTTCCATTGTTAGTAGGCTTAATTCAGGCCAAAATGTTATGGTTCGAGTTTTTTTCGTGCATATTTCCACAAATTTGTTACCAAACCTCAACAAAACCTTACCATATCGTGCTTGTAATCCAGTGTTTCAGATCATCAAGGTGAGGTCTGTTATAACAATTTCTACCAAATAGCCGTTACATTTCTATCACACCAAGATCAAAGCACCGTAAAATATTATCACCGGTGTTGTTTCATTGGTTAAATTCAGAAAAAAAAACCCGGTCGGTTAAAGATCACTAGAACAGAAGAAAAAAAAATCGTTTATTTGTTCCTACACGTAATTGCCGAATAATTGCATGTTTACAAATTAGCTGAGACTATCTCCGTTGGCAATTTGATCCACTTTTCGATGACTTGCTATGGGAGGTATATATTTTTTTAAGTCCAGTCGTAGTCTCTTGTTAAATAAATGAGTTGGTGAAAAAAATAGATCGTGTTCTCTTGTTTATCCTTTATCAAATATCTTCTTTGAACTTTATTGATATTACATCGATATAATTACATGGTCACCATGTTTACACACATTATTCTTGATGTTGACTAACTAGTCATTTACATTAAATCATCAAGTTGGAACTGTTTTTGTTTTAAAAAAAACCTTGGAGAAATCTAACTGCAAAGTAATATATTAAAGCATATACAATTTTCCCAATATACAGCAATTTTTTCTAATGCCGTGTTTCGGAACGAAAGACAGACATATTTGTCGTCCTTACAAATGTCAAAAAATTGTTTCTGTGATTGTAGTGTTCTTGACTTTAACGAAATTACTAAATGTCGTTAAAAATGTCAGCCATTTTTTTTTTTTTTTTTTTTGGCTTAGCGGTGACATTAAAGGAAAAAGAAAAGAAAATCGAAGTGAAAAAATGATTGGTTGTTGCAAAAGAGACCAAAATTTACATGCCAGCTTACTTGTCTATTCAAAATTAGGGCAGGATAACCCCTTATTTCTAATTATTCTGTGAGAATATTCCTTTGATTTCACCTTTCATAAAGCTGGATGTTCTTTACATCTGTGGATAAATCCAATAACATTTCTATCTTTCCATTATATTCCTCCGTATTCACACTTCCGACAGGAAATTTAATTGTTGCTTTCACTTCAAGGTGTAAATAGCTACTGAGGTTTGCCGTTTGACCGTCGTTCTCACTATCAAAATGTTTGTTGATGACGTCATGTCGCTTGCAGGCTACCGATAAAAGTCAGGTTCAGCCAGATTTGCTTCAAACCGTTTGACAAACGTGCATTGACAACCAAATATCCCATTCACATGGTCAGATATAACTTCAAACGGGTGTTTGACAAACCGGTTTGACAAATCATTTGACTGTGTAAATGGCCCTTTAAGTCCTATATTTACCAATTGTTTCGTGATCTTATCATAAATTGATCCACTAAACTTCATTTTAACTGAATAGTATTTAAGATCAATGCTAATAAAGTCTGGCATATAAGATTCGCAAGAACGCAAGTATATCAACATATTTTTTTCATCGTGTTACATGTACGAACTGTTTGCGTCCGATTACTGAAAACAGCCCCAGTCTTCGACTTAGATTCATTTTCTTTACTGAGTGTGCATCATCAGAGCTGAAAAAGATATGACCAGATTATATTATGATACTGCATGAACAGAATTATTGTAAAGAAAATTGTTTCTGTCCGTGAATATTCTTTGTAAAGATGGTGCATGCCACTCACCATGAAAACGAACACAGGATACGTGCTGGTAGGATGTCGCCCTATTTATTTTTTTCTTCATTCTTCCATTAACCCGCCATTCGCTCGGTGTCATGTAATACTGTTAGGTGTGGGATGCGCAGTGTTATCTCAGGACAATTGCCACAATAATTCATAAGTCAACAGAAAAAAAATAACTTCTCATTATGATCCTTGACTATGTTTTTGAGTACTTATAAGCCTAACCGCAAACTGAGAAACAGACGACACAAGTGACATAGATGACGCAGGCGACACAGGCGACACAGGCGACGCAGGCGACACAGGCGACGCAGGCGACACAGGCGACGCAGGCGACACAGGCGACGCAGGCGACACAGGCGACGCAGGCGACACAGGCGACGCAGGCAACACAGGCGACGCAGGCGACACAGGTGACGCAGGCGAGACAGGTGACGCAGGCGACACAGGCGACGCAGGCGACACAGGTGGTGCAGGCAACACAGGTGACGGAGGCGGCACAGGTGGCGCAGGCGACACAGGTGACGCAGGCGACACAGGTGGTGCAGGCGACACAGGTGACGCAGGCAACACAGGTGACGCAGGCGACACAAGTGACGCAGGCGATACAGGTGACGCAGTATAGAACAAAGGCAGACTTCCTGTTGCTGAAATAAAGTGAAATCTGAACTCGCTTGAAATGACTCTATATGTACTACATCAGCATTTCAAATGAGAGAGAGGTTCAAACTGTACTTCAGCAACAGGAGGTATTCCTTTGCTCTGTGCTGCGTCGCCTGTGTCGACTGCGTCTCAGTTTGCGCTTAGGCTAGTATTCATGATTAACTTGCCATGTTTGGTGGGCGTGCTGCATCTACCCATCACGTTCGAGCCATGAACTAAAACCAACGAAATAATCACCAGAACTTGGATATTAATACGCAATGGCAAGTTCAAGAATGTTTGGATCAGGAAAGTTGCAACTAAGGATGAACGGACAACGACGCGAGAACTTGTAAGCGTGGACAAGGATATGAACGAGAAGGAGATAAAATAATAAGAAATAACATTATTTTTATTGAGATTTCTGAATCAGAGACTGGGGAAGAGGTATCACAAAAGAGAGGAGAGAAGATAATGAAGAATTCAGTGAAAGAAAATCAAAAGTAGTTTATGCGAACGTAGATGTCTTATTTTTGTCCAGATTGGATAGAGAATGAATACTCGGTGGTCAACGGACCTGATGTATTGTGATTAGTAGGCCCTAAGTTCCCAAGAAGTGTTTATTCATAGCTAAAGGATGGTAAATGAGTCACGTCTTTCTTCCCTCGTAACTCTCACAATTATTGTTTTATGTCTCTCTCTCTCTCTCTCTCTCTCTCTCTCTCTCTCTCTCTCTCTCTCTCTCTCTCTCTCTCTCTCTCTCTCTCTCTCTCTCTCTCTCTCTCTCTCTCTCTCTCTCTCTCTCTCTCTCTCTCTCTCTCTCTCTCTCTCTCTCTCTCTCTCTCTCTCTCTCTCTCTCTCTCTCTCTCTCTCTCTCTCTCTCTCTCTCTCTCTCTCTCTCTCTCTCTCTCTCTCTATCTATCTATCTATCTATCTATCTATCTATCTATCTATCTATCTATCTCTCTCTCTCTCTCTCTCTCTCTCTCTCTCTCTCTCTCTCTCTCTCTCTCTCTCTCTCTCTCTCTCTCTCTCTCTCTCTCTCTCTCTCTCTCTCTCTCTCTCTCAGCTCAAGCGTGTTGCTCCCTTATGCCCTTAACCAGAAGTTAACGACCTCCCTTGGGTTTCGACTTTTCCTCCTTCTTCCCCTCCCCTCCTTCTCATGTCTTCTTTTCTGTTTTCATTTCTCTCCCCATCTCTTTCGTTATCCCATCCCAATTTAACTACTGTTTTTTCTATTCTATTGTCTCTATCTATTCTGTGTCATGAATCCTTCTCTTGGCTCATTAAAGTGTTTTTTTCCCTATTCTCGGCCATATTTGGCCTAAAGCCATGATGAGGTACACTTCCCGTTCTGAGAACCCGCAGACGTCATAGACAATCCCTCAAGTGTACCAGTGCGCCTTCAAAGGGAGGAGAAGGAGGAGGAGAAGAAGGAGGAGGAAGAGAAGAGGTGTTTATATAAAAG
>NC_134814.1:1719649-1724649 GCF_046742065.1 Oratosquilla oratoria
TGAAATTCGTGATTTTTTTTCCCGACGAGCAACAGGCTGCGCCAGATCCCGATATGCGGGGGTTCGGCCTTTCGGGCGAGCTTGCTTCGTTCATAGCCAATTAGTCGTCCTCGTTGCCGTGACGTCACCGCTGTGGGCCAATCAGTCTTCTTTGTTGTCGTGACGCACCGCTTTCGGCCATTCAGTTGCCTCCGTTGCCGTGACGTCGCCAATCTCTCAGTCAATCAGGGGCCGGAGGGGACGTGTCCCCTTGAGGGATTTCCGGTTTCCGGTCCGATTTAGAGAGGATTTTTTTTTTTTTGTTAGTTTGTAGAAGAAATGATAATCATCACCCACCCACTCCATTCTCGCACAGGTCAAGACCAGCATCCAGCGGAGCACAGTCACCGTCTCGAAGCTTATCACTAAGACGGAACAGGTCACTGTCACATCCACCAGAGAGATCATCCACCATAGTACAATATTCACGACGAAGAGCACAACGAAAGCCACCAGTAAGTATCACTCCAACTAAGATACATCGTGAGAGGGTACATTTTGGATGAAGAGTTCTTCCGTATTTCTGCTGCCGTTTTTGGGTTAATGAAAAAGGGTTTAAATTCTTACATGCTTGAAAAATATATTCTCCAATGATAGAAGTCCAAAAAGAAAAGAAAATTATTTGATAGTGACGAATTATAATACGACAGTTTCCTTCGTGCTTTGCCAACAGGTACTTCAAGACTCCACAGCATCAAATGCTGAGAAACTTGCTTTCTCTCTGTTACCTGATTTGCACAATCTACTCTATTAAAATCACGCATTAAAGTTTATTGCAGTTTGCATGTCTTTGCGAAACTTAAAATCCCTCCCCTTTCTGGACGGCGTGTCACCCTTTTACGTCCTTATGCTAAATTCAGAATACAGATTGGGAATACATACTCGTCGCAGATTCCAAATGACTTTCGTGTAGTGAAATAATTTGTGTTAGTTTCTAGCAGCCCACCATGGTAGAAATTATTTCCTTTTGGATTAGAGTAATTTGCGAAGTAATTCGATTTCCTGTTCCGAATGTAACAGCGCTTTTCTGTTTTTAGTGACTCCGTATTTTGATGGGATCGACATCCGTCCTCTTGGAATCCCCGGAGATGAGTATTG
The DNA here is from genome assembly GCF_046742065.1 of Oratosquilla oratoria. NCBI lineage: Eukaryota > Metazoa > Arthropoda > Malacostraca > Stomatopoda > Squillidae > Oratosquilla > Oratosquilla oratoria. The sequence continues at coordinate 1,720,787 of NC_134814.1, forward strand.
AGACTATTTCTTCTCTCTCACCTCCTCACCACACTCACGAAGCCGTCGATCGACCCAGAAAAAAAACCAATGGACGCAATTCACGACGACGTGACGTCATGTCTGCGTGTTCTGGATGAAGGCCTTATCACACTGGGATATTTTTACTCCGACTGTTGTAACAGATTTGCAGCTCGCAGCTTTCGGAAAGAAATCTAATATGCTGGAGGAAATAATTTTCCCCCAGCATATCAAGTGTCATTTGCATTTTTGTTGAGAAAACAAAATATTTTGCCATACTGATTTTACGGCGAAAAAAGTTCTGGAAGTGGGAGATACCGCCGATTAATCGGAGGTGGGGGGGGGGGGAAATAGCCTATTATGATGACCCCCTTTAGTTCTACAAACTTTCAAATTTATCTTTACCGTTGTGCTGTCGAGGGTAATAGACACTATAATCTAAATCATCCTGGTTCTTAATGCTTAAGTTTTGTTTTGTTCTCATAAGGCTCATCGTGTTGTGAAAATAGTGTCATCAATTTTTTTGTTACCAATCACTATTTCCTCAACACTTTATTATTATCATTATTATTATTATTATTTCTTACCAATAAAGAAAATTACAAATATATTTTAGTCTTTCTTGTCATACAACCTCTAAACAAATATCGATAGTCTATGTCAAAGGAAAATGTTAGACGACTTTATGCATGGGAATGACAGGTAGTAATGGACATGGAACTGCTTAATGTAGGCCTTATGGTCTCTTGTAGTCTCCCTCATTCTCCTGCTTTTATGTTCTCATTCGTTTATTGTTTTTAAAGTAATGCTATGACTTTGGATAAGTCAATAATTTTTTTTCTATACGACATCCAAACAACCATGCATTTGGAGAAAGAAGATAGACATTATCCTTATTGCTCAAACTACGCTATGGGACTGACTTTCCAGTAAAACAGGTCCATCACATTCAGTCCTATTGTAATGCTCGCGAAGGTACAAATTGCGTTTTTTTCATCACAAACATCTGATATGTATGTATTTCAATGTAATACACACTTTTTTTTAACTTCAGTTACCACAACCCTTTAAAGGATTTTTTCAGGGACTCGCGAGTTTAAAACCATTTTCAAAACAAAAACAAGAGGACAAAACGTCAAAGAATAACATATTTTTCCAAACTGTACTTTCTCACGTTGGAACTATGTTGAACTGGTGTTTACTGTTGATCCTAATCATGCACATTGCATGGCGGATGATCTCCCTGGTGGATGTGACCGTGACTTGCTCTGTCTTCGAGACGGACTTCGAGACGGTGACCGTCACCCGCTGGCCGTTAGATCTTGACCTGTGACAGAGGTGAGGGGAGCAGTGACGAGCATTTCTTCGAAAGAAAAAATCACGAACTCCAAGAAGCTGATATCGATGACAAAGTGTGGGATTATTACCTGTAGCTTCGTTGAAGTCACCGTTTCGCTGTGGTGCTCTGTTTAGGTTTTGTACACAGTATCCGTCACCTTCTTGGTCTCGAGAGCTGTGGACACGATCGTGGTGACCTGCGTCTCCGTCGATGTCTCCGTCAGGAAGTGCGTGTGTGTGTGACGTAGCTGCTGACGGTCTCAGTGACGCAGGAGGGGACGACGAAGGAAGTGGAGAGGACGATGTGGACGGTGGATCCTGGACTTGGCTGCAGGAGACGGGACGGCGAGCAGGAAGGGTAACAAGATAGGGTTGAGGCTGGAAATGAAAATGTGCCTATATATGGAAAAGTCTGTATGGATGTGGATGACAGGTGGTGATGGATACGGAGCTGCCTAGTGTAGGCCTCATGGTCTTTTGCAGTCTCCTTCATTCTTATGTTCTTATGTTCTTGTGTGTGTGTGTGTGTGTGTGTGTGTGTGTGTGTGTGTGTGTGTGTGTGTGTGTGTGTGTGTGTGTGTGTGTGTGTGTGTGTGTGTGTGTGTGTGTGTGTGTGTGTACATGTGACCATGTTGGTGTTGGTGTATACCTTCATACGGGTTTTTCCCGAGCATAGTAAAATCTTGGTTTACTGTCATGTCTGTCGGGCTCAAAGCTACATTTTATCAGATTTCTTTCTTTCTTTCTTTCTTTCTTTCCGAAGGAGGCAATCTGTTCCCGTAGAATGCCTTCTGGGTTTGCTTGGGGTTGCGTGGAAGCAAGAATGGGAATTCCTTTAGCACTTCGTCTTAAGCGAGCTCTACACGATCAATATTATTGCGCAATGATTCGCATTGTGCAATATTATTGGCGGCGTAGGGATGGTCCGTGATGGCTGGGGCAGGAAACAGTGATTTCCGGATCCCTTAAGTCACAATACATATGACCGATGGTGTCGGCCTGGTGGCTGGTTACACTGTACAAATGTGGAATATTGCGCAATAATATTGATCGTGTAGGGCCCGATTTAATCTAACCGTCATTAAATAGCTTGCTACTTTCGGACCCCGCTATGAATGAGAGCATTTATGTTTTGCTGTTGGCATGAGAAGGTATCAGGTTGGATCAGTTCAGTCATCGATCTAAACGACTCAGATTGTATGGTCACGTAATTTGACTACCATATAGTAAAAAAGAAAAAAAAAAGTATCTGAAAAATAAAGAAGGTGAAGGAAGACCAGAAAACAAATGGCTCGCAACAATAACAAAAGGCCTCAGTGAAGTGAATATTAAACGAGACGGGGCCAGTGGATTAGCGAAGGAGGAGTAGAAGGTAGTTGTGATGCCAAGATTGCATTGTGCACAAGCACAACGTGCGTCACAGTGAGTGGATGGGAGACAAGTTTCGGTATCTGATTCTGTTTTCTTTTGTTTTCCTGTATCTTGTATTCAACATTACTTTAATATAATCTTTTAACTCCTGTTTATTACTGAGGGTCTGGTTTGTCAATACTGAGTGTCCCCTGGAGAAAGGGATCGAAAGTATAATGAAAGTAAAGAAACGTCATATTCACTGCATTTCTTTTTAATGAAAACAAACATTAAACAATAAAACATGCATGGGTAACAGATATTAAAAATAATCACATTTGTATGTACAGGTACGGTTGGGAAAATAAATTCTTCGACGCTTATGTATCGTCGAACGGGTACTGAATTTCATTCGAATACAACAGAAAAAAAATACTCGTTAGCGATTGACTTGGTAACAAAGGTAAACAAGAAACCAGTTTGGTAATTAGAATGAGAATTGATACGACAGTTTTTCTTTGTCTTCGTTGGGATGTCTCATGACATCGCACCAAAATTTCTGTGAGCTTATTTCATCAATTGCATGATGCACCATATCTTGAGGAGAGAGAATGGTAATTGTCGCTTGGTTGAGAAATGAATACCGTTCGAACAACAAATACCTGAGAGCTGCAATGCCCATATTTAAAGGAAAAATTGTGAGCAAAAAGGAAATGATTTGTCGGTGGTTCGCCGTTAGGATCGGGAGGCGGTGATCATGGCATTGGAAACATGACTATCACACACCCAAAGAGTGGCGAGTATGGCTGGAAGTTTTCAAGGCGTTCGCTCCGTTGGCTGATTGATTGGCTATAATTCAGGCTAATTTTGTACTACATTGAATCCCTCATCGTACTCATGGTGTTTGTAGAACGACAGTTTTTACCACCATTGTAGCTGTTTTCATCGCTGAGGTTCTTCTCAGAGAGATTCGGTATTTAAGCAATCTACCAGTCCTTCTGTTGGTTAAATACGATGGGACGCCCATAGCCAGTATCTGAAAAAAGGAAGCACATATTAATAAAAACAAAACAAAACAAAACAAGTAAACGTTTTCAAATTCAGCTACCATGAAGACCATTTTGACTAGTTTCTACTGAGTTCTTGAAGAGAAAATGGATGGGACATCATGCGGG
>NC_134814.1:1729649-1732149 GCF_046742065.1 Oratosquilla oratoria
TCAATTATTATTTTCTTATGTCATAGAGGTGATAAAGAAGAGAGTCAAGGAGGACATTGGAAAGAAATGAAAGCAGAAAGTAGAAAATGGTCGTGATTCCTTGAATGCAAGTTGATCTCCAGTCATATTAGAATGATCCGTGACTGTGGTCCGTAGGAGTATCTTTATGTCATCAGTTGTAGATAAAGTAGAAACCCAGCTGGGGGTGAGGGTAGCCCAGTTCAAAAGGTCTCCATTTTTCATATATTTACTTAATTGTAGTATACAGGAAAGAGTCTATGCTCGTGGTGCCCTGTCTTCTACTCTCGAACTATCATAGCTACCTTAAACTTTACGTACTATTCCGTCTTGGACTGTATCAGGTTATTCTCTAATATTAATACCCAGAATTTAATTAATATATGGTCCCAGATTGGGCGCTATATCTATTTCAAGACTATTATAAGAGTTTGTGCATATATAAGGAAAATTTTATTTCTTGACATTCTTTATACACTTAGTCTTTTTTTAATTGTTCTCGCGACCTTGGGAGGTTCTGCCGTCCCTAATAAAGAAGTCCAAACCCTGTAGAGGCTTTATTACTGCAATCAAGTCACTTCTATCTCTTTGGTCCTTCAATGTTGACAGAGCTCATGTTTTTGAGTTCCTTCTCGTTTAGCTTATGTCCCAGGATCGGAACCAGTTTGGTTGTTGTTCTTGGAATCCTCTCGATCTTGTCCATATCTTTCACTCCTTGCGGGAACTATACCACTGATGAACATTCCAGTCTTAAACAGATTAGGATTTCCGTGAGAAAAGCCGCCTTTATGTTAAACATTTGACCACTCCTGACGCTGTACTGATGTTGCTTTAACGTTAGTTTTATTTTATTGCCATTTTTTTTTTTGCTGTTTGACCTATATTGTGAGAAATACTATACCACTAATGAATATTCCAGTCTTAGGCAGATTAGAGTTTCTATGAGAGAGGCCACCTTTATGTTCTGCACCAATCCATTATGTGACGTGTATCCAAGTGGGAGGGCCTAGACGTTTACAGAGCTTCCAATGGCGGTTGGGAGGGTGGGTGTTACTAAAATAATCCTCTCCTTCTACAGCAACTAGATGATTAAAACATATTATCACATGAAACCAACCACCGTGTACTTCTTGTTGATCATCTCCATATCCTTCGACGTGGAATCTCGGGCAATTTGAATGGAGGGTATGGTCTACCAGACAGACCTAATCATATGGATCCCCAAAAGTTGAACTAGATCAGTACATCTATTTACAGATTATCATAGGAGTCCAGCGTTGCCCGGGCGAGATACAGTCAGTAAGAATCATTATATAAATAAAAATCTAAATCTTTCAAATTGATTCTGAAATGACCTCAGCGGTGGCGGTGTTTGGGGGACAATATCGACTACCAATACGGTGACGGTGATTTGGTACCAGTCCACGAGAACCTGATTGGCTGAGACAATGGTGGCGTCACGGCAACGGGGAAAACTGATTGGTCGAGAGTGGTGACGTCAAGGCAGCGGTGACGACTGATTGGCCGAGAACGCTGACGTCACGGCAACAGAGACTATTGATTGCCGCGAGCGAAGCAAGCTCGCCCTGAGGGCCGAGTCCCCCGAAGGACAGGGCGTGAAGTGCCCGCTCGCAAAGCGAGCAGCGCCGCAGGCCAAGCGCCCATGGCGAAGCCATGACAGCGAAGTCGGAGCTTGTTTGTTAAAAAAATATCAAAAGCTTATTTAGGGACACTCAACGTAGGCTTTCTATTTACGATCCTATTGAGGTCACTGTCGTACTCTAAGGGAAAATAAAGAAGTTGCAAGTATAACAACACATTTAATTTACATCAAAGCATGAGCAATAAAGGAATTCGTTATATGGTAAACAGACCAAGGAAAATAAAAAAACAGTGTTGCCACATTTTTCTAAAAGTGCTGGCTGCTACATGTGTTCTCAAAGACAGCAGTTGGGTATAAGTCCTCAATGTGGCACAGGCGGAGGATTGTGACAGACTTGAGTTTGTAATCACTATAGTACATGATTAACAGGGGAAGATGGAGAATGGAGTGATTCCTGCAAGATGGGGAGGGTAAGAAAGTAAAAAATGGCTGTTAATTCACTATGAGACTCAACCACAACGCTTAGATAGGCTTCCTACAATGTTGCCAGTTTACATGATTTATTCCAAGGTTGAAAGTCATTTACACATTCTGTTTAATCCATTTTGGTTCATTTGTATTTATAGCATGGCTTCCTTCCGTGCCTGTCTGTGCATGAGGATGGATATTTCTCTCTTTGTCATGCTGCTATGAGGAATGCAGGCCGCTCGTTTCAAATCAATTTAGTCATTGGAATGGGAAACATGAATCATCATCGACTTTCATTTGTTTCTCCTTTTTCCACGTTAATGGTTTCCGTTCACGATGTTCTAAGTTATTCTGTGCGTCTTCTCGTGATTTTCTGTCTCTTGTGTTCCATATTACTATAAAGTAATCTTT
>NC_134814.1:1737149-1739649 GCF_046742065.1 Oratosquilla oratoria
TTTGTGGCTCGCCGTTGAACTTTTCCAATCTGACAAAGTCTTAAATGAGGTTCGGTGACCATACTGAAACAGCATATTCCAAATGTGGACGAACTAACGATTTGTATAGCTTGATAATGAGAGATGAACTTTTGAAATCAAAAGATCACGCAATCTAGAAGTTTTGCCATTTAAAAAAGCTCTCTGTTTTCGATCATTCAACCAATTGCTAGTCAAACTGAATAGGCTACCACTTACTCCGTTTGAAGCGACTTTAATACGTAGTCTTTCTTGAGGGACAGTATCAAAAGCTTTCGCAAAATCTAGATATATTAGATTCATATTGTTTCTTTTGTCATAATTCGAGATAACTGTGTTGTAGAATTCGAGTAAGTTAGTCACGCAAGAACGCTTCCGTCTGAATCCATGCTGGCTATCATTTATCAAACAGTTGCTTTCTAAATAATGTTCGATAGCATCTCTGATGATAGTTTCCATCATTTTTTCCTACGATAGAAGTCAATCTTTTAGGCCTGTAGTTATTTGGTTTCTTTTTGTCTCTTTGTGAATATGGGAGTAACGTTGGCTAGCTTCCATTCTCTTGGGATATCTCCGGATATGATGAAATCTTGGAAATAATTTCTGATGGAACAACAATCTCACTTTTCACTTTCTTTAAGGTTCTTGGATGCCAATCGTCAGGCCCTGGTGTTTTATTAATTTTGAGTTTCTCTATACACCTTTTAATTTTTTCTTTTGTTATGTTAACCGTAGTGAGTAAGTTCACCCTAGACTTTTCGCAGGTTTAAGTTTGGAGTTCACTTTGTGGTGTTTCGTTTACGAATACTGAGTTAAAATAGTTGTTTGGAATATTACACATTCCTTTATTTGAATATTCAAGTTGATCGTTAGCAAATAATAGTGGGCCAATACGATTCCTAATAATCTTTTCATCTCTAATATAACTATAGAGTTCTTTAGAATTGTCTTTGAATTTATCACCGATATTCATTCCGTATTGTGTTTTTTATTGTCTTTTTTTAAATCTATTATTACATAACTTTGATAGTCATTAGGTGCACCCGAGCACTTATATTTCTTATAAGCCTGTCTCTTTTTATCAATACTTTTTCAGTTTCTTTGGCAAGCTATTTTGATCGAGCTTGATTTGGAGGTCGTCTGTCCTTAAACGTGATGAAAGTATGAATCATCTTAGTAAGCGTATTTTGAAATATTTCCCACATCTGATCTACAGATCTTTCGCTTAATTTTGCCTCCCAATCTGTAAGCTGAAGCTCCTGACGTAGTCCTATGAACTGAGCTTTACTAAAATCGGGTATTTTAGATACACAAGTATCTGTTCTATATTTATTAACAATTTGGATCTAACCAAGTTGTGAACGCTATTTGCAATAGTTTCATCAACTTTTACATCGGTTATCATGCTTTCGCGGCTAGTGATCAATATATCGAGTAAGTTTCCATGTCTTGTGGGCTATTTTACATGCTAAACTAAGTAAATGTCACCGAGAAAATCTATTAAACAACTTACTATATGGCCATGTTCAAAGGTCATCCAATCAATGTCAGTAAAATTGAAATCACCCATTATTAATAGGTCCCGGATGCAGAAACTAGACAGTTCTTGAAACAACAGTTTGTCATCTGCTAAAGATAATGTTTTTGACCTATATATTACAACTAGATTAATTTTTTGTCCATTCGTTTGGGTTAATTCTACCCACAAAATATCACGTTCATCCTGTTTCACTTTCTCTAAAACATAGGCATGGACATTGTTTTTAACGTACAACAGAAAACCCCCACCATTCTTGTGCTTTCTATCCTGATGAAAGTGTTCAGATCCCGCGATATTAAATTCAGCTTCAAACTCTTTACCGTTTAACCATGTCTCGGTTATTCCTATCATATCGAGATATTCACTTTTGACATACGCGTGTATTTCTTGGAATTTATTCCTAATACTATGAGCATTAAATTACATGGTATTAAAAAGCTCGTGATTATTTCTTTTTGACACGTTATGTATTTCAACATCATGTCTTACATTATAATTTTGTTCTTTATTGAGACTTTGCTCTATATTGACATTTGGTCTCTCATTGACATTCAATGCCTCGTGGATATTTGCCCCAACACGGACATCTGGTTCCTTACGGTCATTTGATCTCTTATGTATACCTTGTCCCCCTACGTTACCGCGTTCCACACCGGCCACCCGTCGTTCACTGACATTCTGTCCGGCAACACTTCTTCTTTTTTCCATGTTGACGCTTTCTGTTCACGGTGTTCTAAGTTATACTGTGCGTCTTCTCGTGTTTTTCTGTCTCTTGCGTTCCATATCACTTTAATGTGATGTGATATTTTCTTTCTTGTACAACTTCATGTTCCTTTATCGATGCCGAGGGTTTCTTAAACGAAAGGACAACTATAATGGGAAGAAACAAAGACCACATCTATTAACTTTCTTTTTAATAGAAACAAACATCAAATGGGTACA
>NC_134814.1:1744649-1747149 GCF_046742065.1 Oratosquilla oratoria
AAATAGTTAGATAATGAATATGAGTAAACTGACAGATAATTAATAGTAAATAAAAATCAAGCAAATAATAAAAAGCAAACAAACAATAACAAACAAATAAACAAATAATATAAAATAAATGGCAGTTATTACAGCATCTTGCTTAGGTGTTTATCTAAACAAATCTTTAAGCTTCGAACTGAACTACATTGCACTACCTCTGCAAGAAGTTTTGTTCCATTCATTTACTACACGATTGGCGAAGTTGTTTCTACCCACTTTCAAATTAAATCTATTCCCTGACAGTTTGAGACCATTATTTCTTGTCGGATTCTCATTCAGTGTGAAAATGTTGTCACTTTTGATGTTGTTAATTTCCATTAGAATCTGAAATACCTGTATCAAATTACCTCTGGGCCTGCGTTTTTTACGGAAAACAGATTCATATGTTTTAGCCAATTTTCGTATTATTTATTTTTGATATTTGGAATCAGATTTGTGGTTCGCCGTTGTACTTTTCCAATCTGACAAAGTCTTAAATGAGGTTCGGTGACCATACGGAAACAGCATATTCCAAATGTGGACGAACTAACGGTTAATATAGCTTGTTAATGAGAGATGAACTTTGGAAATAAAAAGATCACGCAATCTAGAAGTTTTGCCATTTAAAACATATCTCTGTTTTCGATCATTCAACCAATTTCTAGTCCAGCTTAATAGGCTACCACTTACTCCGTGTGAAGCTAATTTAATACGTAGTCTTTCGTGGGGGACGGTATCAAAAGCTTTTGCAAAGTCTAGATATATTAAATCTATATTGTTTCTTTTGTTATAATTCGAGATAACTGTGTTGTAGAATTCGAGTAAGTTAGTCACACAAGAACGTTTCCCTCTGAATCCATGCTGGTTATCATATATCAAACAGTTACTTTCTAAATGATGTTCGATAGCATCTCTGATGATAGTTTCCGTCATTTTTCCTATGATTGAAGTCAAGCTTATAGGTCTGTAGTTATTTGGTTTCCTTCTGTCTTCTTTCTGAAAATGGGAGAAACGTTGGCTAGCTTCCATTCTCTTGTGACATCTCCGGATATGATGGATTTCTTGAAAATAATTTCTAATGGAACAACAATCTCACTTTTCATTTCCTTTAAGGTTCTTGGATGCCAACCGTCAGGCCCCGGTGTTTTATCAACTTTGAGTTGCTCTATACACCTTTTAATTTTTTCTTTTATTATATTAACCGTAGTGAATAAGTTTACCCTACACTTTTCGCAGGTTTCAGTTTGGAGTTCACTTTGAGGTGTTTCGTTTACGAATACTGAGCTAAGATAGTTGTTTAGAATATCACACATTCCTTCATTTAAATATTCAAGTTGACCATGAGCAGATAATAGTGGGCCAATGTGATTCCTAATAACGTTTTTTATCTCTAATGTAACTATAGAATTCTTCGGGGTTATCTTTGGATTTATCAGCGATATTTATTTCATATTGTCGTTTTCGTTTTTTATTGTCTTTTCTTAATCTCTCTGTATTATTACATAACTTTGATAGTCAATAAGTGAACCCGAGCACTTGTATTTCTTATAAGCCTGTCTCTTTTTAGCAATACTTTTTCAGTTTCTTTGTCGAGCCATTTTGGGCGATCCTAATTTGGAGGGCGTCTGTCCTTAAACGGGATGGAAGTATGAATCATCTTAGTAAGCGTATTTGGAAATATCTCCCACATCTGATCTACAGATATTTCGCTTAATTTTGCCTCGCAATCTGAAAGCTGAAGCTCCTGACGTAGTCCTATGAACTGAGCTTTACTAAAATCGGGTATTTTAGATACACAAGTATCTGTTCTATATTTCTTAACAATTTGGATCTAACCAAGTTGTGATCGCTATTTGCAATAGTTTCATCAACTTTTACATCGGTTATCATGCTTTCGCGGCTAGTGATCAATATATCTAGTAAGTTCCCTTGTCTTGTGGGGTCTTTTACATGCGAAACTAAGTAAATGTCACCGAGAAAATCTATTAAACAACTTCCTATATGGCCATGTTCAAAGGTCATCCAATCAATGTCAGTAAAATTGAAATCACCCATTATTAATAGGTCCCGGATGCAGAAACTAGACAGTTCTTGAAACAACAGTTTCTCGTCTGCTAAAGATAATGTTTTTGGCCTATATATTACAACTAGATTCATTTTTTGTCCATTCGTTTGGGTTAATTCTACCCACAAAATATCACGTGCATCCTGTTTCACTTTCTCTAAAACATAGGCATGGACATTGTTTTTAACGTACAACAGAAAACCCCCACCATTCTTGTGCTTTCTATCCTGATGAAAGTGTTTAGATCCCGCAATATTAAATTCAGCTTTTATCTCTTTACCACTTAACCATGTCTCTGTTATTCCTATCATATCGAGATATTCGCTTTTGACATACGCGTGTATTTCTTGGAATTTATTCCTAATACTATGAGCATTAAATTACATGGTATTAAAAAGCTCGTGATTATTTCTT
>NC_134814.1:1752149-1754649 GCF_046742065.1 Oratosquilla oratoria
TATATATATTCACCTATCTATTTATCTAATTGTTATTTTTCATTTGTTTATCTATTTATTCATGTATTTATTTATTTCTGTTAATTTATTTATATATCTATATATTTGTTTAATTTTCATTATTTATTTGTTTATTTATTTATTTATCTACTTTTTATTCATGCATTTATTTATCTAATCATTTATTTCATGTATTTGTTTATTCATCAATTTACTTTTCTATTTATTTATTCATTTATCTATTTATCTTTCTCCAGACCTTTATCCTTCGTCCATTCCATACATTGCTCACGTATCACCCGTCTATTCACCCTTTCTGAATTCACCCTTTTGTCACACTCCGTCCTTCACTCTTCACGGATTCACCCAAGCTGAACGAAATCGTTAACGATAAAGAGCCTATCACACTGGGCAGCTTCCACGGGATTCACCAGCAACGACAGTTGAGAGTTCGTTTGAGTCAAAACGACTTCGGTTATAATATTTGAATTTTCAAACTTCCAAATATCAAATTATCTTCCCGTCATATATAGTAAGACTGAATGATGAGCAAAGAGATTGTAAACCTAGACAGATGTTAGACTTACTGTTGAAGTGTCCTTAGAGAAGTCTAGATATTTGCAAGCAAAGTCATATACTAGTTATTGAAATGAATGTTGGAGGTAAGACGTGGGAGGAAAATAGCCCAGCGTGATAACTCATTGAGGCAGAATTAAATTCCCAAAGGAATATACAAATCCTCTTGGATTATAAACAATTTACAAAACATGTAAATCACGATTTAACTTTTCTTTTAGTAAACTATTTTGACAAAACTATTTTGCATCTTCCACCCTCCTCTCATACTCCAAAACAGTTTATTTCTCAGAACATGTAGGAGTCTGGGAATACCTGAGGGAGGGAGGGTGAGGGAGGGAGGAAGGTAGAGGGAGTAGGCTCGTCGGTTGCCTCATCATAGTTGCACCACTCTTTGCCTCCTTGGTATGTTTAAACCCGTTTGTTCAGTCCATGCAGAGGAATAAGCAAGGAGGAAATCCAAAGGTTTCATAAAATACAAGAGAGGCATCAGAAACACACACACACACACACATATATATATATATATATATATATATATATATATGTATATATATATATACATATGTATATATATACATATATATATATGTATGTATGTATGTATTTTACAGTAATTCACAAGGCACACGTGAAAATTTATTTGCAGGAAAAAAAACACACTGGGAAATAAAAAACTTGGTCCGAACGATTTCGTCTATTTAAGACATATATATATATATATGTATATATATATATATATATGTATATATATATATATATATGTATGTACCTATATATATTCTTTATAGTACGTACATAATCGTTATTGTTTGAATCTCTATACAGTGGAGGCAGGGGGACTGCTCGCTCGTCCAAACCTTGAAGAAAAAAAAAAGTGTTGCAACATTTTACTTGCGTCAGTTCAGGATCCGCCCTAGACGTCAGTTTGCGGACGTATGGGGCGGACGTGGAACTCGTCTACAAAGTCCGCTTCCGGAGACTGAAGTATGACCCATGATAAAACCGGAACTAGAGATAAGTAAATTGTGTTTCGTTGATGAGTATGTGGGAAGTTTTCTTGTAAGGGAAGCTATGTTTTATTAAAAAGCATATATAAATTAAACACACACACACACACACACACACACACACACACACACACACACACACACACACACACACACACACATATATATATATATATATATATATATATATAAAAATATATATATATATATATAAACTGTATATATATATATGTATATATAACAGGGTGTTCCAAAAACATACCCATCCTTTATGAGTAGATTTGTGAGTACTCTTCCTTACTCATTATTAGGAGACCCTATATATTTGCACATTTCACATATAAAGTGGATCAGGTATAAATGTCCACGGTATTGTTGCTTGTTCTCGTATTGTGAGAGATAAGGTTTATCTTGGCGTCAGACGTAAGCACTAGGTATGTTTGTACCTGGTCAGGCTCGCCTGATGACTAGATCAGACAATACACACATAGTCCAGCGAGAAGAATTTCCTCAGTACAGGAAGAGAAGCAACTAACTCGCACTTCTTTCCTTCTCCTCCTCCTCCTTTTCCTCATACTCCTTTTTCTTCTCCTTCTCCTCTTCCTTCTCCTCCTCCTCCTCCTCTTCCTCGTCCTCCTCTTCCTCCTCCTTCCCCTCCTCCTCTTCCTTCTCCTCCTCCTTCTCTTGCTTCTCCTCCTCTTCCTCTTCCTTGTTGGTGGATTTAATCCCAAATATTCCTTCAGGGATTGTTTATAAAACGATAGGATTACGTTCTATCGAGCAGGATCCCCGTTCTGAACGAGGTACCAAACTACCGCGACCCAACCCAGACTGGCTCTTCTTATCAGGTGAATAAGACTCCTTGACGTCACTCAAAACAAAACAAAACAAAAAAGAAAATAAACAGCGTCACA
>NC_134814.1:1769649-1839649 GCF_046742065.1 Oratosquilla oratoria
GTTGCAACTGGGGGAAGTCACACGCAGGACCACGAACACTGGGAGAGATCACAGGTTGGCGGAAATGGTACTCGGGGAGGTCACTCCCGGGTTCGGCGCCAATCTGCTTCTCAGTCTTTGGGAACGACGTATGGTAGGAAGTTCTTCCCTTTCGCGGGGAATGGGGAGCCTCTGGGGAGGAGAGCCCGATGTCTTGGGATTGTCCATCTGGCTCCTCCGAACAGGTTTCATGCTAGGGAGGAGGGCGAAATCATTTACCTGCCTATTAATGGCAGGTTGCAGCTCCTTTATCCAGATGGCTTCCAAGATAGCCAAGCGCTGTGGGTCCTCTTCTTTTGCCACAACTTCGGTGTTTTTTACCATAGTCTCCCTATCGAGGTGGCGTCGATGCTGGGTCCAGTGGTGTTGCTTGGGTCCTCCGTGTTGCAAGTGCATGGTGATTCTTCTAGATAATGTGGTGGTCGTCCTTCCCACGTAGACTGAAAGGGGCGTGCAGTCCTCCTCTGGACATGTGTATTTATATACTACGTGGGATTGACGAACCTCCTGGGGTTCTGGAGCGGGGTTGTTCCTTAAAAGTAGAGAAGAGGTCTTTCTACTTTTGTAAAATATCGTGAAGGACAATTTATCATTTTCTTTTTTGGGGACAACATTTCTAAAGATTATGTTCTTTATAATCTTTTCCTCCTCCTTGTATTTGGTAGACATGCAAGCTTTGTAGAACACCTTAATTGCGGTCCCTTTGTGTCCTACTGTAGTCGGTCGTGTTTGTTTATACCAATTGTCGATCACTCTGCGAAGATTGGCTTGGACCTCGTGATTCGTGTAACCATTGTTGATAAGGAGTTGGTGGACCCGATCAAACTCTTTTTGAGTGTCACTCCAAGAAGAACAGTGGCTGAGGGCTCTTCTGAAAAAGGCGCTAATGGTGGCGTCTTTGTACCTCTGAGGACACTCGCTCTCTCCATTCATGCACAGTCCGGGATTGGTTTCTTTGACGTAGACACTATAAGAAAAAGAAGGACAATTAGTCTGCTTGAGTAGGACGTCCAGGAAGGGGAGGGAACCTCTTTCACTGTGCTCTACGGTGAAGTTAAGTCCCGACTCCTCCATGAACTTCCCCCTCAATTTATCAATTTCAGAAAGGGAGTCAGCTTTTACAAATATATCATCTACAGTTCCCATGAAAAAATTGGCAAACAGAACACCAAGGGGGGATCCCATGGCAACTCCATCAATTTGGCGGTAGAGTGTCCCACGGGGAGAGCGGAATATATATAGATATTATATATGCATATGTATATATAAATATATTTATATAAATGTATGTATATATATATATATATATATATATATATATATATATATACATGGATTCATTCGTAAACAGTCACATTACTTATCAAGCAATTGAATAAAGTATAAATCAAACATTGATAAAAAGATTAGTAAATAGATAATTAGGTAAATGAATTAATAGATTAATAAATAGTTGAGAACGCGGGGTGACTGAGAAATTCGTGGCTTCAGGTACAAAAATTTATTTCATGATTAATTGATACATTTAATTTTCAACATAACTCCCCTGCAAGTTTATACACTTATTCCAACGGTCGTGGAGTTTACGGGTCCCCTCTTCCTAGAAACTCGAGTCTTGGTCCTCCAAATACACCTCAACGGCATCGACGACGTCATTATCCGTGGCGAAATATTGACCGCTGAGCTCGTTTTTCATCTTGGGAAATAGTAGTCGTGAGGGAGCCAGATTAGGTGAATAGGGCGGATGTTTAATCATGTATGGGAGCAAGAGCCACAGCGGGTTTGTGTGCAGGCGCATTGTCCTAATGACAGCTTTCCACGCCGGTATATATTTTTTTCTTCTTAATTTCCTCTCGCAGTTGTCTTGTTAAGTTGGGATAGTATGGTCCAGTAATGGATTGACCCTTTGTCAAATAATCCACCAATAGCACCCCCTCCGAATCCCCCAAAAATTTAAAGCCATCACCTATCCTACAAAGATCACCGACTTGGCCTTCTTTGGAGCTGCAGACCCGTGATACTTTCATTGTTTTGATTGTTCTTTCGTCTCAGACTGGAAGTGGTGAACCCAAGCCTCATCCATGGTCACAAATCCCCGGATAAGTCTTTGTGGATCAGCATAAAAAGTGGCAAGATTGTTCTTTGACATGTTGCATCGCAGCCGCTTCTGATCAGGTCCAAGAAGTTTTGCGACCCATCGAGCTGAGACCTTTGTCGTTTCAAGATAGTTGTGGATAATTGGATGAACACGTTTCTGGAAGATGCCCAATTCTATCGCAATAAAACGTTCAGTCTAACACCGATCTGTGAGGGACACGTTATGGATTTTGTCGATGACTTCTTGAGTGGTGACAGTGGCAGGTCTTCCTTGACGAGGGCTTTCTTCCAGGCTGTCCCTGCCCTGTTTGAAACCAGCTGCCCATTTTCTAATCATGTTGAATGAAGGAGCATTATTTCGCAGCCATCATGTCCTCGTAAATTTCCTTTGGAGTTAAGCTCTTCATGTGGTGGTATTGAATGACTGCCCGATGACCAATTTTGTCAATTTTCTGTACAATCCCTTACCGTTCCAAATCAATTACCTGTAAAACAAAAAACAAAAAATTACGTTAAAGGCTTGAAAAAAAATTATACCGGCTTATGAAAGAATAGATTTTGTGTGAAAAAAGCTACAAGTCTATATCTCGTGTCCTTCTACCATCGTCCACGAATTTTTCAATCATCCCTCGTAAATAGATAAATGAAAAATGATACATGAATAAATAAATATATAAATAGATAAGTAAATAGATAAACAAATAAATAGAAATTAATATAAATAAATGAATAAAGAATTGTGAGTCCTGAAGAGAGAAAGCCAACCCTTCAATTGCTCTGACCTTTGACTTTTGTGCTTCCCCGTCCACAGTCAGATGCAAAAGTTTGTACACTCAATGTCTAAACACCATCCGTGTGCTCGCCATCCTAGTCCCCAGACTTTCTAGACAACAACTCGTGTGTCTATGTGCTGACTAGGCTCTATCTAGTGGCCACACGGTTAAGTCGTCTTTGTCATAGAGATATACACATACTCGCCGTCCAGCAAGGTCGAAGCTTTGAGTGACGTATGCACGGACATGCCTCTGTGAACTTGAGTGGATGTACCAGGAACGGTTCCTACATGATCAATAGAATTACTCAATAATGATTCACAAGAACGTCTGGAGGAATCTTTGTAGGGAGGGAGGGCAAAATGAATTATATTTTCCATATGTATATACATACATATACCAAAGACTTTTTCCCCTACACAGGGGGTAGCCAAAAAGAAAAAGGCATAGTAACCACTTCCATCCATTCCATTTCCTATATATTCCACTTTCCTCCACCCTCCTCCCTCCTCTTATCTTGGCACCTCCTGGATGACGGGTCATCCCTGCATCCTGTCCACTGCCCTGGGTCAGAAGCTGTGTCGCAAGACACAGCACATCCACAGCAAGGCCGCTTCATAAATTCGGCAACCCCCTATCTCCGCCCCCCCCCTCCATGCAGAAAGGGGGGGGGCGTTTCTCAACCAGGGTTCCGCAAAAGGTCCCTAAGGGTTCCGCGAGAACAAGTGAGATAAGGTAATACAATTTTAATTTCTTATTTAATTTCATACACGTAATATAATTAAACACGCACGACATATTCTTGGTTGTTGTAATAATGTAATATAGACATCATCCTATCTAACCTAATATTACGATGAAAATAAAATGAGAAAGATATGGTATATGTGTTTTCTTTTTTGCAGGGGGTCTTTCAGACATGCAATTTATTTTGAAGGTTACGCAAGGGTAAAAAGGTTGAGTAACGATGGTATAGACTATAGACCGCAATAGTTTTTATTTTTTTTTCATTGTCCGAATCCCTTGATATTTCAGAAAGATATCTCGTACCCCCATCCAATACAAATACAATGCAAACATATGAACAAGATCAGTGATACAAACTTTGCTTTGATTTCTCATTGTAAATATACGGTACCATGCACTAGCTCTCATGCCTCGTACCCCTAGGTTTAAGGTTTCGTATCCCAGATTAAGAACCATTGCTATAAGGTATATCAAGATATATCAATGGTATATCAAGATGCACAACTCAAATTGGCCGCATAAGCATATAACTACATGATCTACATGAGTTACATTTTGACTCAGATCAAATTCGCTACGTATGTGTATACATCGGACTGGTTATGGCGGACAAGGAAAAATAAAACATTCTCTAACCTCCGAAATGGTAACTTTAAAGGCCATGAAATTCACTATCAATTTTCGTATCACCATGTACTTAAAATGCAAATTCACAGTCGATAACCAATCATACAATGACATTCCATAACTTTAAGAAACTAACGAAATTATGCGTGACGAACGGTAAAGTTTCAAGCACATCCTGGATATCTAGGAGGGGGGCCGGTTGCCTGCCGCCACAGCCCGCCCCACAGGACGCTCCCGATGACTCACATCAGTGTCAACGATAGTGAGAGGACAGTATTGATGAAGCCATCTCGCGGTTAATAATACTGAAATACTAAATCAATATTTTGTATTAATATTACTAATCGTGTTTGAGTCGATATAACCCAATTTCTTTCAAGTTAATAAAATTGTAACTGTACATGGGTTTAATTTCTTGAATGTAGACTTAGTTTTCATGTGGTAAGATTATTCGTGGGTAAGGTTGTTTTGTATATCTATTACGGAAAAGGTCTGACGATTTTATTCAGCTGAAGAAAATCCCTCTCCTCCTCCTCCTTTTATTCCTCTCCTCCACACCATCCATATTAAGGAACGATTATATATATATATATATATATATATATATATATATATATATATATATATATACATATATATATATACATATATACATATACATATATATACATATATATATATATATATATATATATATATATATATAAAACTGACGTCAGCCATAACAAAATAATCAAAGTGTACTTTGTTGTTTTAATAAGTTGAAAGTTAACTTTGTTACGCCGTAGTATTACAGACATATTCTGACTGCCGTCTGTCGATTTTTTTATTATGGGAAACTGCTTCAATTCCCCAAAGATTGACTTTTTTTTTATCTTATTTTTTCTTAGTAATATGTTCTTTCACACTTAACTAGATTCGTGAACTAGATTCCATCAAGTAACTTTTATAATTACTCTAGAACTACCATGTTTAGTACAATAGAAACCAAACGTTAGATCTATCCACACACACACACACACACACACACACACACACACACACACACACACACACACACACACACACACACACACACACACACACACACACACACACACACACACACACACACACACACACACACACACACACACACACACACACACACACACACACACACATTGACTCGGAGGTACAGTTGGTAGAGCGCTGGAATGGGAAGCAGAAGTGCTCCTAGTACCCAGTTCGAATCCTGCCCAGGGCCGAAATTATTTCGGTATCGCTGTGCCTCGGGTCGTACTCTGACTCTCGTGTGTGTGTGTGTGTGCAAGGTCATAGCATTACCCATAGATCGGACCTACGAGCTCTGAGCTCTCTTCCAGGAGGGAAATAGCTGTCGATCACGAGTCCAACACGTGATCCAAAAGACCAAGTGAATACACACACACACACACACACACACACACACACACACGACAGAGACTGCAGCAGATCCGAGGTGAATACACACACACACACACACGTTCACACACAAATACACACACACACACACAAACACACACACACACAAAGTCAAACTAATCAGAAAATAAATTAACAAAAAATTTATTTCAACAAAGGGACTTATGTGGTTCCTTTCCTGCACCACACGGCCCAGTCATGAGATGAATAAAATCGTCTGACGTCGTAACCAGAGCACAGTCTGCAAAACCATATAAGTTTAATTTGTCTCCAAAATTGGTTCTTAACTCTTAGACGTCTACCATCAAGACATTTTTGTCCAGCCTAGGGTATGGTGGGCAACCTTTTGGCACGCGTGCCAAAAACTGGCACACTAATGACTTTATTCCGGCACGCGGAAACAGGGGTTTTCTTTAAAAAAGATAATTAATAAATCTACAGTTTCTTTTTTTATATAATCATTGGTAACCGCATGCTGCGTTAGGTGGCGGATTGGGGTCCTAAGAGATGAAGGGGGAGGGGGGCATACTCGTATGTAGACCTATCATTTATGTTCCTCTGTTGGCACGTGAGAAATTTTTGTATCAAAGATTAGGCTGATTTTAGCACCCACACTTATAAAGGTTGCCCACCCCCTGGCCTATAGGGTAAAGGGAACCTCTATATTCCCTCCCTCACTCCCTCCCTCCGTCCCTCCCTCCTCTCTCCCTCCATCCCTCCCTCCGTCCCTCCCTCCAATGCTTGAGGGTCAAAAAGTTAAGACTAACAAGAACATCAAGTCGTCGCCCGATACGCCTTCAAAGTCAAGAATCTCCGTTTTCTAAGAACGTGAGGAAATTGTAAATATCCGGGCCTAATAGGATGTTTTCCCCGGGACTCGACCCCCAGAAGAGGAGGAGGAGGAGGAAGAGGAGGAGGAGGGTGGGAGGAGGTGTCCAAGGAGGTGAGGTATATAAATGTCAACAATGCACGAGTAAGTAAAGTATTCTCGTCGCTCCACTTGATCCAGTCAGTGTCCAAGTTTCTCGGGTTCAAGATGAAGTAAGTTTGGTTATCTTGTGAGACGGTGCGTTATCGGTTGAACGAAAAAATGCGGTTAATTCGGTTATTCTGTTCAACTGAACGATATATTTATTTAACTTACGACTGTCGATACCCTAATCTCACCCACCATCTATCGCAGACACATCTTTCATTGAAGATGATTTCAAAAATGTCTATACAAGCGAACCTTACGAAACCAGTTTTCTGTAAAAAATATGTGTAAATAGAATAACATTGAAAGTTATATTTGCATACCTCTGGGACAGACGCAAGTGACCATATCAACACTTTGCAGATTAAGTGAACTTAATCTAATTGATTAAGTGGATTTAAATCTAACTGACGCGTCAACGACGGGGCTCTATGGAGTTTAATAAAATCGTTTGACGGTAACAATAGCGCCAGGAAAAGTGATTAGAATAAATACCACATGAAAATTAAATCTTTGTACGACTTTTCGCATGTTGAAGGTTGTTTAAATACATGTTTGAAAAAAATACATATATACTTGATAAAAAATTAACTGAAACGTTGAACTTTAGACAAAGGCTCTCTCTCCATATAGTGTCTACTCTGACCACTTTCTGTCGGCCATTGTTATTAAAGAGAGAGAGAGAGAGAGAGAGAGAGAGGAAAGTGGTACTCAACAGAAAATGGGGTTTGGTAGACTAGCCTGACATAGCGTCGCACTTTGTATAGTTTGTTCTGGCTGGTACCAGACGGCCTGATTCAGCTAGAGAACATCATCATCCTCTTTACATATCAGAAATAGGATAAAACATCTCTTGGATATCATTTAGCCACATTTACTTATCTATTCATTTATCTAATCTTATCTATTCATCTTTCATGCTGCCCTGGTGGCATAATCGTAAGCGCGCTGGTTTCGCATTTGCTTAGTGGTAGGTTCGAGTCCCGTACTCCTACCCGATTCCCAGCAGTGACTGTCTCTTACCTGCCCCAAGAGCTTCAATGTATGATAGCTATTCAGTGTCTCCTGGTGTAGACTCCTCACCTGATTGATGTTAAGCGATTCCATTCGGCTTGGGTAAAAAACCTGTGTCCCGAGTAGATATTTCTGTCTATTTTTATCTACATATCTGTTTATCTATCTAATTATTTGTTTATTCATTTTTCGTTTATTTACTTATGTATTTATTCCCTTATTAATCTATGTCTTTATTTATTTACTTATCTATATGTTCGTTTATTTATCTATTTATTTATTTACTTATTTATATATTCGTTTATCTATATATTTATTCATTTGTTTATGCATCTATTTATTTATTTGAGTTTGATTGTTTGTTTATGAAAGGTAGCAAGGCTATAGTTGAAAAGATTTATCAACGTAGATCTCAATCCTCTGAAACTTTATTGACCCTTATATAAACTTATTAATAAAATCGAGCGAGCGTTAACAAAAAATGTAAAAGAAAAACTTCTCTTGAAAAGGTATATTTGGCAAAAATCTATTTCAGTAGAGCCAGTGCATTCACAGGATTTTCGTTCTCTAATGTCATTGAGCGACATTTTTCCGTCATTGTAATTACCCTTTGCGACCTAATGTGGACCGTAAAAGATTATTATTATTATTTTTTTTTTTTGTATCGAACGCATACCAAGTTGAATCGATTGCACTTAGCGATTCGCCAGCATTTCTCGGAAAGAGTAACAAATTATATGTCTGTTCTGTTTCATAAGTAATATATGAAATACGGTTTAATGGAAGACTTGATATGAAAGTATTTTATTTGGTATATATATGTATACATTTCATATTTTTAATATGAAGTTGATTTGTAGTTTGTGTCAGGCTTCATCACAGCTGTTTTGTCCCACAGGGTCGCCATGTCTACCCTCCTACTGGTCTTCCTGCCCCTCGTTTGGGGATACACCTACCAGGAACCTGTCGAAGTAAGTAATAACATGTCCTTCTCTTCTTCCTCCTCCTCCTCATTTGGGTTATTTTGGTCAAAAAAGACACCTTGGAATTCCCTGAAGATGTATCTGCCTCTATGACTCCCGTGAGTAAAGTTCCCTCGTTCTTCTTCCCCTCCTGTAGCCACTCTGCCTTCCGACCACCGTCTACGACGTCCAGACCACCTCTGTCGTCGTCCCCTCCTACGTCACTGAGACCGTCGACAACTACGTCACCCAGACGCAGTACCAGACCGAGACGGCGACGCAGTACACCACCGTCGTGTCCACCGTCGTCGAGCCACAGTACATCACCGACACCGTCTACGAGACCGAGTACAAGACACAAACACAGGTCCTCACCGAGACCGTCCACTCCACCCAAGTGCAGGTGAGTACCCCCGCATGATCACGCGTCCACATTGCAAATACAGGCATCATCAGCTCATTTCGCAGTATTTCGACTTCGCGTTAAGCTCAAAGTCAATCATCAGCTCATTTCGCAGTATTTCGACTTCGCGTTAAGCTCAAAGTCGTATTGTTTACCAGGTGGAGACCAGCATCCAGTACAGCACGGTCGTCGAGTCCCAGTACGTGACAGAAACTGAGGTTGTGGTCTCGACCGTTGCCACTGAGGTTCCCCACTACGTGACCACCACTGAGCAAGTCCAGAACTACGTCACAGTCACCAAGGAATGCAATGTTCCCCAGAAGCCGAGTGAGTATATGCCCAACACGTGCATATGTGCGTGTGTGTGTGTGTGTGTGTGTGTGTGTGTGTGTGTGTGTGTGTGTTTACATATCTCCATATATCAATGAAATACTCATTCAATTAATGCTTTATCTCTCCTTTCAGCAAACCAGTACCTTCCTCCTCCCAAAAGCCAGTACCTTCCTCCTGCTGTGGACCAACAAAGGGGATGGTAAACACTTTGAAGTTTAGGCCAATTTTATAATACCATCATCAACAATACCGACATCAATGATGACCCTCATCCTGCAGACACGTGTACCTTAACTCTGGGTATGACATCACTAAAAGCAATGCATCAATCGGATCTACGTCATAAATTTGAGAACAGCGAGACTTTGGTAACTGCATCAGTGTGAAGATTCTAAAGAGTCTTGGAACGCTGAGGATTCAATCATAAAAAAAAATCTGTTCCTGGTGTCTCTGCGAGTTGTAATTTATTGAATACATTTGATCAAATATAGATAAGAAGGACAATAATATGAGTTTACCTGATCCTTTCTCTCCACTGGGTAATGGGGCTATCACACTGGGTTATTTCCCCTCCGACATCCTACCACCAGCCTCCGTCTGAATAACTAGAACATGACTTCACTTACAGTATTCTAGACTTCTCTAAAAACATTTCAGCAGTATGTCTATAATTCGTATAGGTATACAATCTCTTAGTTCATCATTCAGCTTTGCTATATATAATAGAAAGATAATTTGATATTTGGAGATTTGAAAAATGAAACATTGTAACCGAAGTCGTAAACGAACCATCAACTGTCAGCGCTGGAAGGCAAGTGTGATAACCCTTTAAAGATTAATCAAAATATTTTTCACGCATTCGCAGATCGGAATAAAGTCGTCTGGTGCCAGTAAAAATGTAATCCCTAACGTGAGAAACACTATGTCCTATTTCTCTTATTTTCGCCTCTTCCATCTTTGTTGTTGATCACGGCCTTTCTGTTTTTTTGTCTTCTTCCTTCCTCGTTTTTATGAAACACACACGCACACACACGTTAACATTTCTCTGCGAAACGAGTTAAGAATAAATTCAGATGAAGCCTTAACACACACACACACACACACACACACACTTCAACGAACGGACGGCTTAGAAGACGTTCTGAAGAAAAAGTGAAATTTCGTGGATCCCGAAGGAAAGGAAGTACCTATTGTATTTACAGGGTGGGGGGAAATTGCTCGTGGTGAAGGGGAAAGGGAGGAAAAAGGAGAAGGGGAGGGATTACTGAGGGAAATGGAAGGAAATGAGGAAGGTGAGGACTTGGCCCAGGCAGGCAGACGCCATCTAAACAAAAGAGGTCCGGACCAATTTAGCGACGACGAAATGTCTAACAAAAATGTAAAGATCAGAAGTATAGATAAGAGCAATACAGTAGAAGGTGATGAGAATATTTTCCATGGATTTAAAGAGGGTGGGGGGACACAACCCCCCCCCCCCCCGATTAACAAGACTAGAAGAGAAGCTCGATAAGATGTTAACAACATTGTGCAGAGGGTTGAAAAATTGGAAGAACTAGAGAAGGCGAACAAAAACTTAACTAAGGAAATTGAAGAATTAAAAAAACAGTTAAAAGAAGTAAAAGAGGAGAATAAAGTCTTAAAGGAGAATAATAAGGACAACAAGGAGGGTTGGAAAAAAAATCAAGAAAACAATAAAGTTGCATTTACTGACATAATCAAACAGCAAATGAAAGAACAAACTGAAGACTCAGTTATTAAAGTGATGAGACAGAAGGAGAATATAGTAAGAGACTTAGCAGATAAAAAGAAATGTATAATTATATTAGGAATGGAAGAGAAACATAACCCAGATAGAACCACAAGAACCAAAGAGGAAAATGAAAAAGTAAGAAATTTACTAGAATTAGTTCAGGAAGATGAGCCAGAAATAATGAAACAAATCGAAGAGAAATTCAGGCTTGGGAAATATAGTACAGACAAGACCAGACCAATTAAGATTAAATTCAGGTCATAAACGACGGCAGAGAATATCTTATCCAAAACAGGGAAACTAGCAACAAGTGAACAATATAAAAAGGTATGGATAAAAAGGGAAATGAATAAAGAGGAAAGAGAGGAGGAAATAAGGAATAGACATGAAGCTAAGAAAAAAACGAGACCAGAACGGAGACAGAAATACAAGAATTCTACTGGAGAGTAGTGAATATGAAATTGAAGAAATGGAACATAAAAGAGAGAAACACAAAAGAAACAGAGAATACAATGGAAATAACAGAAAGTTAAGAGTATCCTACACAAATATAGATGGATTAATAACAGGACTGAATGAACTGAACAAATATCTGAAAGAAAAAGATCCGGACATAATGGGAATTGTTTAGACAAAATTAAAAGGCCCACTACCACCCAACAGCATAGGACACAATGTATATAATTATTGGATTAGAAACAGAAAGATAAAACAAGGGGGTGGAGTTATGTTCCTGACTAAGAAGGATATAAACGTGAAGAGAGTCACATATGGGAAGAATAGAGTAGAGATGATTATGATAGAAGTAGAAGATAGAGATAAGAAGAGCAGAAAGTTTGTAATAAACTACGTGCCCCCAAAAACAGCCTCATGGGAAGAGAATGAACATAAAAGCATGTTAGAAGACACAAGAGTAACACTAAACGAGATAATGGAAGATGGAGGAAGAATAGTTATGATGGGCGACTTTAATTGCAAAGAAATATGCTGGGAAGCGATGACCGTAAAGGGTGGAGAAGACTCATGGGGAAGTGTTCTACTTGAGATGATTATTGACCACACAATGACACAATGGATCCAAGAGAACACTAGGTATAGAAATGAAGAAGAACCATCGAGACTAGACCTAATAATCACATCAGAACCTAAAATAGTGGAAAAGATAGAATACCAGGCACCAATAAGCAAAAGTGACCACATGTTGATAAAACTAGAACTAAATGAGAAAAATACATGAAAAGAAATGAACAATATAGAAAAGGAAGATTGATGTATGAAAAAACAAATTTTGATAAAATAAGAGAATTCTTTCAAAATGAAAACTGGGAAAGAATACACAAAGAAGATACAACAGTAGAAGAGAAATGGAATATTTTGACAAAAATCTATAAAAAAGGAGTAGCAAAGTATGTCCCAAGACAAAAACAAGAAAAAGAATATGTAAAATGCTGGTGCAACAAAAGTTGTAGGGAGATAAAAGACAAAAGAGACAAAGCTTGGACCAAATGGAAGAAAAACAAAAGACCAGAAAAATGGAAAATATATACTTGTTATAGAAATGAATATGTACAAGCGTGCAGAGAGGAAAAGAGAAAATATGAAAAAGATGTCATAGAAAAATGTAAAGATCAACCAAAACTATTCTACAGATTTGTAAACAACAAACTGAAAAACAAACAAGATTTGGAGAAATGAAGACAAGGAGTTGAATACACAGAGGAAATTGAAATGGCGGAAATTATGAACAAACATTTTAAATCAGTGTTTACAAGGGAGAACATACAACCTGAAGAGATCAAATGGAAAGAGAAAGTCCCCCCTATGAAAGAAATAGAAGTAACAAAGAATGAAATATTGACACACTTGAGTAATCTTGATGTCAGAAAATCACATGGACCAGATGAAATAACAAACTGGATTTTGAAAGAATGCAGGAATGAACTGGCAGACATAATACATAGCATAATAAACAGTTCCTTGAAAAAAGGTAAAGTTCCAGAAGATTGGAAAAAAGCAAATATAGTACCTATATATAAAGGAGGAAATAAAGAAGACCCTAACAACTATAGGCCAGTCTCTCTAACAAGTACAATAGCAAATATTTGTGAAAGAATTGTCAAAAATAGATGGGTAAAATATTTAGAAAAAAAAAAGTGTTAAATCCAAGGCAATTTGGATTCAGACAAGGACGATCATGCGTCACCAATTTAATATGTTTCTATTCAAGACTAATAGATATATTACAAGAAAGAGATGGATGGGCTGATTGTGCATTTCTAGACCTAAAGAAAGCTTTTGACAAAGTACCACATAAGAAGTTGCTAGAAATTAGAAACTGAAGGAGGAATACAGGGCAAACTGCTAAATTGGATGGAATACTTTTTGCAAGAAAGAAAAATGAGAGTAGTGATAAGAGATCAACACTCAAAATGGGATGAAGTAATAAGCGGTGTTCCACAAGGAACAGTTCTGGCCCCAATAATGTTTGCTATATATATTAATGATATGGATGAAGGAATTGAAAGCTATATAAGCTTTTTTGCAGATGATGCAAAACTATTGAAAAAAGTGAACACGGAAGAAGATTGTGAATCACTACAGAGAGATCTAAATAAAGTACAGGAATGGAGTAGGAAGTGGGAGATGGAGTTCAATACAAAAAAGTGTAGTATAATGGAAATTGGAAAAAGTAAAAACAGAATAACAGGATCATATAAATTGGGAGAAGAAGGAATAAAAAAAGTAGAAAATGAAAAGGACCTGGGAGTCATTGTTATGAATAATATCTCACCTGAAAAACATATAAATAAGATTTTTGGAGAAACCTATAATGTAATAAGAACAATCAAAGTGGCATTTACATACCTGGATGAAGAAATGGTGAAGAAAATTCTAATCACTCTGATAAGACCAAGATTGGAATATGCAGCAACGATATGGTCACCAAGTGCAAAAAAATGCATAAAAAACTTGAAAGAATACAAAGAGCAATTACAAAATTGGCACCAACACTCTCAAAACTATCATATGAAGAGAGACTAGCAAAACTTGAACTACAGACACTAGAGCAAAGAAGAGAGAGAGGAGATTTGTTAGCTATTTACAGAATCATGAAAGGCATAGAAATTACTGATAGAGAGAATCTGATAAAATGGGATGAAAGAAATACAAGAGGACATGGAAAGAAAATAAAAAAAGACAGCTATAGAAGAGATTTGAAAAAGAACAGCTTTCCTCACAGAGTAATAGACAGTTGGATCAAGTTAGATGAGAAAGTGGTGTGTGCAAAAACAATACATGAATTTAAAAATAGTTTAGATAAAATGAGATACGAAAACGGGACCCCACGAGCATAGCTCCCCTTCCCGTAAAATACAACTAGGTAAATACAACTAGGTAAATACACACACACACACACACACACACACTTTCAGCGAACGGACGGCTTGCAGAGCGCTCTGAAGAAAAGTGCAGATTGTGGATACCAACGCAAAGAGAAGTGCCTTTTTGTATTTGCAGGGGGGGGGAAATTGCTCGTGAGGTAGTGGGAAAGTAAGGAAAGAGGAGAGGGGGAGGGATTGCTGGGGAAATGGAAGGAAATGAGGATGTGGTGGACTTGGCCCAGGCAGACGGGCGTAAGGTCAACATGAAAAGACCACCGGACCAGCTCAGTGATGACGAAATGGCAAATAAAAATGTAAAGATTAGAAGTATAGAGAGGAGCAATACAGAAGAAAGTGACGAGAATATGTTCCAGGGATTTAAAGAGGGTGGGGGGGACACAAACCCCCCCCCCCCGACTGATAAGACTAGAGGAGAGAGTTGATAAGGTGATCGAGGACTTGGAGCGTAAGTTAGGTAACGTAGACTCCATCTTCCAAAGAATTGAAAGGTTGGAACAACTAGAGAAGGCTAACAGAAACTTAACTGAAGAAATAGAGGACCTAAAAAGACAGTTAGGAAATTTAAAGGAGGAGAATGAGAAATTGAAGAAGAATAGTAATGAAAACACAGAGAAAATAGCTACAGAAGCTAAAAATTGGAGAATAACTCAAGAAGGGAATAAGGTTTCATTCACTGACATAGTCAAACAGCAATTGAAAGAACATAATGAAGACTCAGTTATTAAAGTGATGAGACAGAAGGAGAATATAGTAAGAGAATTAGCTGACAAAAAGAAATGTATAATTATATTAGGAATGGAAGAGAAACATAACCCAGATAGAACCGCAAGAATCAAGGAGGAAAATGAAAGAGTAAGCAGTTTATTAAAATTAGTCCAGGAAGATGAACCAGAAATTATAAAGGAAATTGAGGAAAAATTCAGACTCGGAAAATATAGTACAGATAAGACCAGACCAATTAAGATTAAATTCAGGTCACAAACAACAGCAGAGAAAATTCTATCCAAGACAGGGAAACTAGCAACAAATGATCAATATAAAAAGGTATGGATAAAAAGAGAAATGAATAAGGAGGAAAGAGAGGCAGAAAAGCAGAAAAGAATTGAAGCTAAGGCAAAAAACGAGGAAAGAACGGAGTCAGAGAAAGAGAGATTCTATTGGAGAGTAGTGAACATGAAAATAAAGCAGTTCGACATACTAAAGAAAAACATAAGGGAAACAGAGAATACAATGGAAGTGGCAGAAAACTAAGAGTGTCTTACACAAATATAGATGGATTGATAACAGGATTGAATGAACTGAATGATTATTTGAAAGAAAAAGAACCGGACATAATGGGAATTGTAGAAACAAAATTAAAAGGCCCACTACCACCCAACAGTGTAGGACATGATACATACAATTATTGGATTAGAAACAGAGAGAAAAAACAAGGGGGTGGAGTTATGTTCCTGACTAAGAGGGATATAAACGTGAAAGGTGTCATATATGGAAAGAATACAGTAGAGATGATTATGATAGAAGTGGAAGACCGAGATAAGAAGAGCAGAAAATTTGTGATCAATTATGTGCCTCCGAAAACAGCCTCATGGGAGGAGAGTGAACATAAAAGTATGTTAGAGGACACAAAGATAGCATTAACTAAAATAATGGAAGACGGAGGAAGAATAGTTATGATGGGCGACTTTAATTGCAAAGAAATCTGCTGGGAAGAAATGACAGTAAAGAGTGGTGATGACTCATGGGGAAATGCTCTACTTGAGATGATTACTGACCATTCAATGACACAATGGATACAAGAGAACACTAGGTATAGAAATGAAGAAGAACCATCGAGGCTAGACTTAATAATTACATCTGAACCTAGAATAGTAGATAAGATTGAATATAAAACACCAATAGGTAAAAGTGACCACATATTGATTGAACTGGAACTTAATGAAGAAAAATATATGAAAAGAAATGAACAATATAGAAAAGGAAGAATGATGTATGAAAAAACAAACTTTGATAAAATAAGAGAATTCTTCCAACAAGAAAACTGGGAAGAAATATACAAAGAAGAAACAACAGTGGAAGAGAAATGGAATATTTTGACAAAAATTTACAAAAAAGGAGTGGAAAAGTATGTCCCAAGACAAAAACAAGAAAAAGAATATGTAAAATGCTGGTACAACAAAAGTTGTAGGGAGTTAAAGGACAAAAGAGACAAAGCCTGGAACAGATGGAAAAAACACAGAAGACCTGAAAAATGGAAAATATATACTGGTTATAGAAATGAATATGTACAAAAGTGCAGAGAGGAAAAAAGAAAATATGAAAAAGATGTTATAGAAAAGTGTAAAGATCAACCAAAACTATTCTACAGATTTGTAAACAATAAACTGAAAAACAAACAAGACTTAGAGAAATTAAGACAAGGAGGAGTTGAATACACTGAGGAAATGGAAATGGCAGAAATTATGAACAAACATTTTAAATCAGTGTTTACAAGGGAAAATATACAACCTGAAGAGATTGAGTGGAAGGAAAAAGTCCCCCTATGGAAGAAATAGAAGTAACAAAGAATGAAATATTGACACACTTGGGTAATTTTGATGTCAGAAAATCGCATGGGCCAGATGAAATAGCAAACTGGATTCTGAAAGAATGCAGGAATGAACTGGCAGACAAAATACATAGCATAATAAGCAGTTCCTTAAAAGAAGGAAAAGTTCCAGAAGATTGGAAAAAAGCAAATATAGTACCTATATATAAAGGAGGAAATAAAGAAGAACCTACCAACTATAGACCAGTCTCTCTAACAAGTACAATAGCAAAAATATGTGAAAGAATTATCAAAAGTAGATGGGTAAAATACTTGGAAAAAAACAACGTACTAAACCCAAGGCAATTTGGATTCAGACAAGGACGATCATGCGTCACCAATTTAATATGTTTCTATTCAAGGCTAATAGATATAATACAAGAAAGAGATGGATGGGCTGATTGTGCATTTCTAGACCTAAAAAAAGCTTTTGACAAAGTACCACATAAGAAGTTGCTTAAGAAATTAGAATATGAAGGAGGAATACAAGGTAAATTGCTAAATTGGATGGAAGACTTTTTGCAAGAAAGAAAAATGAGAGTAGTGATAAGAGATCAGCACTCAAAATGGAATGAAGTAATAAGCGGTGTCCCGCAGGGAACAGTTCTGGCCCCAATAATGTTTGCTATATATATTAATGATATGGATGAAGGAATTGAAAGCTATATGAGCTTCTTTGCAGATGATGCAAAATTACTGAAAAGAGTGAAAACTGAAGAAGATTGTGAATCACTACAGAGAGATCTAAATAAAGTACAAGAATGGAGTAGGAAGTGGGAGATGGAGTTCAATACAAAAAAGTGTAGTATAATGGAATTTGGAAAAAGCAAAAACAGAATAACAGGATCATATAATTTGGGAGAAGAAGGAATAAAAAAAGTAGAAAATGAGAAGGACCTGGGAGTCATTGTTATGAATAATATGTCACCTGAGAAACATATAAATAAGATTTTTGGAGAAACTTATAATTTAATAAGAACAATCAAAGTGGCATTTACATACCTGGATGAAGAAATGGTGAGGAAAATCCTAATCACCCTGATAAGACCAAGATTGGAATATGCAGCAACGATATGGTCACCAAGTACAAAAAAATGTATAAAAAAACTGGAAAGAATACAAAGAGCAATTACAAAACTGGCACCAACACTCTCAAAACTATCATATGAAGAGAGACTACAAAAACTTAAACTACAGACACTAGAGCAAAGAAGAGAGAGAGGAGATTTGATAGCTATTTACAGAATCATGAAAGGCATAGAAATTACTGATAGAGAGAATCTGATAAAATGGGATGACAGAAATACAAGAGGACACGGAAAGAAAATAAAAAAAGACAGCTATAGAAGAGATTTTAAAAAGAACAGCTTTCCTCACAGAGTAATAGACAGTTGGAACAAGTTAGATGAGAAAGTGGTGTGTGCAAAATCAATACATGAATTTAAAAATAGTTTAGATAAAATGAGATATGAAGACGGGACCCCACGAGCATAGCTCCCCTTCCCGTAAAATACAACTAGGTAAATACAACTAGGTAAATACACACACACACACACTTTCAACGAACGGACGGCTTGAAGAACGCTCTGAAGAAAAGTGCAGATTGTGGATACCAACGCAAAGAGAAGTGCCTTTTTGTATTTGCAGGGGGGGGGGGGGGAAATTGCTCGTGAGGTAGTGGGAAAGTAAGGAAAGAGGAGAAGGGGAGGGATTGCTGGGAAAATGGAAGGTAATGAGGAAGTAGAGGACTTGGTCCAAATAGACCGCCGTAAAGTAAACAAAAGACCACAAGACGAGCTGGAGGACGACGGAATGTCTAATAAGAATGTAAAGATTAGAAGTATAGATAGGAACAATACAGTAGAAAGTGATGAGAATATTTTCAAGGGATTTAAAGAGAGTGGGGGGGACACAAACCCCCCCCCCCCCCCGACTGACAAGACTAGAGAAGAAGGTTGATAAGGTGATCGAGGACTTGGAGAGTAGGTTAGGTCATATGAACACCATTTTACAAAGGGTTGAAAGATTGGAAGAACTGGAAAAGGCGAATAGAAACTTAACTGATGAAATAGAAGAACTAAAAAGACAGTTAAGAGAGGTAAAGGGGGAGAATGAGGAATTGAAGAAGAATAGTAAAGAAAACAGAGAAACAATAGCTAAAGAAAGTAAAAATTGGAAGCAAACCCAAGAAGGAAATAAGATTTCATTCACTGACATAGTCAAACAGCAATTGAAAGAACATACTGAAGACTCAGTTATTAAAGTGATGAGACAAAAGGAGAATATAGTAAGGGATTTAGCAGACAAGAAGAAATGTATCATTATATTAGGAATGGAAGAGAAACACAACACAGATAGAACCACAAGAATCAAAGAGGAAAATGAAAAAGTAAGCCAATTACTAGAATCAGTTCAGGAAGATGAACCAGGAATTATGAAACAAATCGAAGAGAAATTTAGACTCGGAAAGTATAGCACAGACAAGACCAGACCAATTAAGATTAAATTCAAGTCACAAACAACGGCAGAGAATATCTTATCCAAAACAGGGAAACTAGCAACAAGTGAACAATACAAAAATATATGGATAAAAAGAGAAATGAATAAAGAGGAAAGAGAGGAAGAAAAGCAGAAAAGACTGGAAGCTAAGACAAAAAACGAGAACAGAACGGAGTCAGAGAAAGAGAGATTCTATTGGAGAGTAGTGAACATGAAACTAAGGAAGTTCGACACACAAAAGAAAAACATAAGGGAAACAGAGAACACAATGGAAGTGGCAGAAAACTAAGAGTGTCTTACACAAATATAGATGGATTAATAACAGGATTGAATGAGCTGAATGATTATTTGAAAGAAAAAGAACCGGACATAATGGGAATTGTAGAAACAAAATTAAAAGGCCCACTACCACCCAACAGTGTAGGACATGATGCATACAATTATTGGATTAGAAACAGAGAGAAAAAGCAAGGGGGTGGAGTTATGTTCCTGACTAAGAAGGATATAAACGTGAAAGGTGTCATATATGGAAAGAATACAGTAGAGATGATTATGATAGAAGTGGAAGACAGAGATAAGAAGAGCAGAAAATTTGTGATCAATTATGTGCCTCCGAAAACAGCCTCATGGGAGGAGAGTGAATATAAAAGTATGCTAGAGGACACAAAGATAGCATTAACTAAAATAATGGAAGACGGAGGAAGAATAGTTATGATGGGCGACTTTAATTGCAAAGAAATCTGCTGGGAAGAAATGACAGTAAAGAGTGGTGATGACTCATGGGGAAATGCTCTACTTGAGATGATTACTGACCATTCAATGACACAATGGATACAAGAGAACACTAGGTATAGAAATGAAGAAGAACCATCGAGGCTAGACTTAATAATTACATCTGAACCTAGAATAGTGGACAAGATTGAATATAAAACACCAATAGGTAAAAGTGACCACATATTGATTGAACTG
The DNA here is from genome assembly GCF_046742065.1 of Oratosquilla oratoria. Classification (NCBI taxonomy): domain Eukaryota; kingdom Metazoa; phylum Arthropoda; class Malacostraca; order Stomatopoda; family Squillidae; genus Oratosquilla; species Oratosquilla oratoria. Next base: position 1,790,273 of record NC_134814.1, read on the forward strand.
GAACTTAATGAAGAAAAATATATGAAAAGAAATGAACAATATAGAAAAGGAAGAATGATGTATGAAAAAACAAACTTTGATAAAATAAGAGAATTCTTCCAACAAGAAAACTGGGAAGAAATATACAAAGAAGAAACATCAGTGGAAGAGAAATGGAATATTTTGACAAAAATTTACAAAAAAGGAGTGGAAAAGTATGTCCCAAGACAAAAACAAGAAAAAGAATATGTAAAATGCTGGTACAACAAAAGTTGTAGGGAGTTAAAAGACAAAAGAGACAAAGCCTGGACCAGATGGAAAAAACACAGAAGACCTGAAAAATGGAAAATATATACTGGTTATAGAAATGAATATGTACAAAAGTGCAGAGAGAAAAAAGAAAATATGAAAAAGATGTTATAGAAAAGTGTAAAGATCAACCAAAACTATTCTACAGATTTGTAAACAATAAACTGAAAAACAAACAAGACTTGGAGAAATTGAGACAAGGAGGAGTTGAATACACTGAGGAAATGGAAATGGCAGAAATTATGAACAAACATTTTAAATCAGTGTTTACAAGGGAAAATATACAACCTGAAGAGATTGAGTGGAAGGAAAAAGTCCCCCCTATGGAAGAAATAGAAGTAACAAAGAATGAAATATTGACACACTTGGGTAATTTTGATGTCAGAAAATCGCATGGGCCAGATGAAATAGCAAACTGGATTCTGAAAGAATGCAGGAATGAACTGGCAGACAAAATACATAGCATAATAAGCAGTTCCTTAAAAGAAGGAAAAGTTCCAGAAGATTGGAAAAAAGCAAATATAGTACCTATATATAAAGGAGGAAATAAAGAAGAACCTACCAACTATAGACCAGTCTCTCTAACAAGTACAATAGCAAAAATTTGTGAAAGAATTATCAAAAGTAGATGGGTAAAATACTTGGAAAAAAACAACGTACTAAATCCAAGGCAATTTGGATTCAGACAAGGACGATCATGCGTCACCAATTTAATATGTTTCTATTCAAGGCTAATAGATATAATACAAGAAAGAGATGGATGGGCTGATTGTGCATTTCTAGACCTAAAAAAAGCTTTTGACAAAGTACCACATAAGAAGCTGCTTAAGAAATTAGAATATGAAGGAGGAATACAAGGTAAATTGCTAAATTGGATGGAAGACTTTTTGCAAGAAAGAAAAATGAGAGTAGTGATAAGAGATCAGCACTCAAAATGGAATGAAGTAATAAGCGGTGTCCCGCAGGGAACAGTTCTGGCCCCAATAATGTTTGCTATATATATTAATGATATGGATGAAGGAATTGAAAGCTATATGAGCTTCTTTGCAGATGATGCAAAATTACTGAAAAGAGTGAAAACTGAAGAAGATTGTGAATCACTACAGAGAGATCTAAATAAAGTACAAGAATGGAGTAGGAAGTGGGAGATGGAGTTCAATACAAAAAAGTGTAGTATAATGGAATTTGGAAAAAGCAAAAACAGAATAACAGGATCATATAATTTGGGAGAAGAAGGAATAAAAAGAGTAGAAAATGAGAAGGACCTGGGAGTCATTGTTATGAATAATATGTCACCTGAGAAACATATAAATAAGATTTTTGGAGAAACCTATAATTTAATAAGAACAATCAAAGTGGCATTTACATACCTGGATGAAGAAATGGTGAGGAAAATTCTAATCACCCTGATAAGACCAAGATTGGAATATGCAGCAACGATATGGTCACCAAGTACAAAAAAATGTATAAAAAAAACTTGAAAGAATACAAAGAGCAATTACAAAATTGGCACCAACACTCTCAAAACTATCATATGAAGAGAGACTACAAAAACTTAAACTACAGACACTAGAGCAAAGAAGAGAGAGAGGAGATTTGATAGCTATTTACAGAATCATGAAAGGCATAGAAATTACTGATAGAGAGAATCTGATAAAATGGGATGACAGAAATACAAGAGGACACGGAAAGAAAATAAAAAAAGACAGCTATAGAAGAGATTTGAAAAAGAACAGCTTTCCTCACAGAGCAATAGACAGTTGGAACAAGTTAGATGAGAAAGTGGTGTGTGCAAAAACAATACATGAATTTAAAAATAGTTTAGATAAAATGAGATATGAAGACGGGACCCCACGAGCATAGCTCCCCTTCCCGTAAAATACAACTAGGTAAATACAACTAGGTAAATACACACACACACACACACACACACACACACACACACACACACACACACACACACACACAAATATTGTACCAATATATAAAGGAGGAGGCAAAGAAAATCCAACAAACTATAGACCGGTATTCCTTACAAGCACAATTGCAAAAAGATGCGAAAAAGTGATTAAAAATAAATTAATTAAACATTTGGAAGAGAACAACATACTAAACCCTAAACAATTTGGATTTAGGAGTGGGAGATCATGAACTACAAACTTAATATGCTTTTACTCAAGATTAATAGAAATAATACAAGAGGCGGATGGGCAGATTGTGCTTTCTTAGACTTACAAAAGACATTTGACAAAGTACCACACAAAAAACTACTAAGAAAAATTGAGATAATAAGTGGAATATAAGGGAAATTATTGGAATGGATGAAAGATTTCTTGAACGGAAGAAAAATGAGGGTGGTACTTAGAAACAAGAACTCAAATTGGGAAGATATGATAAGCAGAGTCCCCCAAGGCTCTGTATTGGCTCCGATAATGTTTGCTATTTGTATAAATGACATGGATGAAGGCCTGAAATGTTATATGAACTTCTTTACAGAAGATGCGAAACTGTTAAAGAGAGTAAGTACAGAGGAAGGCTGCAGATCTTTTCAAGAAGACCTGGACAAAGTCTGGAAATGGAGTCAAAAGAGTGAAGTGAGTTTCAACATTAAGAAATGTAGTATAATGGAATTTGGAAAAAGCAAAATAGAACCTCGGGTCAATATAGAATTGGTACAAAAGAAGTAAAAAAAGTAAACTCAGAAAACGACCTAGTAGTAACAATCTCAAACGATATAACACCAGACAAACATGTCAACAAATTAGTTGGAGAAACTTTTAACTTATTAAGATCAATGAAAGTGGCCTTTGACTACATGGATGAAGAGATGGCAAAGGAAATGCTAGTTACACTGATAAGACCAAAATTTGAATACTCAGTGTCAACAAATTAGTTGGAGAAACTTTTAACTTATTAAGATCAATGAAAGTGGCCTTTGACTACATGGATGAAGAGATGGCAAAGGAAATGCTAGTTACACTGATAAGACCAAAATTTGAATACTCAGTGTCTCTATGGACACTCATTACAAATAAATAAATAAATAAATAAACTAGAAAAAATTCAAAGAGCAATGACAAAGATGGCACCAACACTGCAATTTGACATACGAACAAAGATTGGAGAAACTAAATTTACCAACCTTAGAACAAAGAAGAGAAAGAGATGATTTGATAACTATTTACAGAATTATGAAAGGGATGGAAATTCTTGATAGGGGTGACCTATTAAAATGGGACAGAAGAGCTACAAGATGACACGAGAAGAAACTTAAGAAGGACAGTTACAGAAGAGATTTGAAAAAGAATGGCTTTCCACACAGAGTAATAGATATCTGAAACAAACTGAAAGAGGAAACAGTGAGTGCTAAAACTATGCATGACTTTAAGAAAAAAAATGGATGCTGAAAGATACAACAGCGGGTTACTACGAGCATAGTCCTCCCGCAAGATAACAACTAGGTAAATACACATACACACACACACTAGCAAAAAGTGAACACTAAAAAGGTATATGGATAAAAAGAGACATGAATGATGAGGAGAGAGAAAGAGGAAGGACACTAAGAAACGCAGCTAAAGAAAAAAAAAAAAAAAGAAAAAAAAGAGAAAAGAACGGAGACCAGGAAAACGAAGTTCTATTGGAGAATGTTAGACAAGAGACTGAGAAAATTGTATATTCAAGAAAAAGAAACAAAAGGAACAAAGAACAAGATGGAGAGAGAGCAGAAAATTAAAAGTGACTTATACTAATGTAGACGGATTAATCTTAGGACTAAATAAACTAAGTGATTACCTGTCAGAAGAAAAACCAGACATAGTGGGAGTTGTGTAGACAAAATTAAGGGGTCTACTATTACCAAAAAGTATTGGACATGGATTATATAATTATTGGTTTAGAAATAGAGAGGAGAAACAGGGTGTAGGAGTCATGTTCTTGGATAAGAAAAACTTAAATATGACGAAAGTTACAAATGGAGAGAACAGGGTGGAAATGATCACAACAAGATTTGAAGATAGTGACATGAAAAGTAGAGCTTGTGGTGGTTTATGTGGCCCAAAAACGGCGTCTTGGAAAGAGGTTACTCTAAAATGATAAAAGATACAATACTTTCATCAAATGAGATACTGGAGGATGGAGGAAACGTGGTACAAATGTTAGATTTTAACTACAAAGAAATCGCTGCGCTGCGAGCCGTTACTCCAACTCTCGTGGGCGGGGAGTTGGGTGTGTATGTGCGTGTAAGGTCACAGCATTATCCCTAGATCGGTCATATATGAGCTCTGAGCTCTCTTCCGGGAGGGAAATAGCCGTCGATCACGAGTCCAACACGTGATCCAAGACCATGGTGAATCACACACACACACACACACGTTTTCGATTTCATGACTTCAGCCATGGTGCAATCTCCAATCTTTGTTATCGCCTCAAATGATTTCCTGAAATTTTTCTTCCTTTTCCTCCTCTCCTTTTCCTTCATACTCTCCTTCTCCTTTTCCTCTCAATATTCCTCTTCCTCCTCCTTCTCTTAAAATTCCTCTTCCTCCTTCTCCTCATAACATTCCTCCTCCTCCTCTTTATCCTCTTATTATTCCTCTTCCTCCTCCTTCTCCTCTTAATATTCCTCTTCCTCCTCCTTCTCCTCTTAATATTCCTCTTCCTCCTCCTTCTCCTCTTAATATTCCTTTTTCTTCTCCTCTCCTCTTAATATTCCTCTTTCTCCTCCTCTTTATCCTCTTATTATTCCTTTTCCTCCTCCTTCCCCTCTTGATATTCCTCCTTCTCCTCCTAATATTCCTCTTCCCCCTCCTTCTCTTAACATTCCTCTTCCTCCTCCTTCTCCTCTTTATATTCCTCCTCCTCCTCTTTATCCTCTTATTATTCCTCTTCCTCCTCCTTCTTCTCTTAATATTCTTTTTCCTCCTCCTTCTCCTCTTAATATTCCTCTTCCTCCTCCTTCTCCTCTTAATATTCCTTTTTCTTCTCCTCTCCTCTTAATATTCCTCTTTCTCCTCCTCTTTATCCTCTTATTATTCCTTTTCCTCCTCCTTCCCCTCTTGATATTCCTCCTTCTCCTCTTAATATTCCTCTTCTCCCTCCTTTCCTTAACATTCCTCTTCCTCCTCCTTCTCCTCTTTATATTCCTCCTCCTCTTTATCCTCTTATTATTCATCTTCCTCCTCCTTCTTCTCTTAATATTCTTTTTCCTTCTCCTTTTCTTAATATTCCTCTTCCTTCTCCTTCTCCTCTTAATATTCCTCTTCCTTCTCCTCTTAATATTCCTCTTTCTCCTCCTCTCCTCTTAATATTCCTCTTCCTCCTCCATCTCTTAATATTCCTCTTCCTCCTCCTTCTCCCTTCTCCTCTTAATATTCCTCTTCCTACTCCTTCTCCCTTATCCTCTTAATATTCCTCTTCCTCCTCCTTCACTCCTTTATTCCTCTTCCTCCTCCTTCTCCTCTTAATATTCCTCTTTCTCCTCCTTCTCCTCTTAATATTCCTCTTCCTCCTCCCTCCTCTTAATATTCCTCTTCCTCCTCCTTCTCCTCTTAATATTCCTCTTCCTCCTCCTTCTCCTCTTAATATTCCTCTTCCTCCTCCTTCTCCTCTTAATATTCCTCTTCCTCCTCCTTCTCCTCTTAATATTCCTCTTCCTCCTCCTTCTCCTCTTAATATTCCTCTTCCTCCTCCTTCTCCTCTTAATATTCCTCTTCCTCCTCCTTCTCCTCTTAATATTCCTCTTCCTCCTCCTTCTCCTCTTAATATTCCTCTTCCTCCTCCTTCTCCTCTTAATATTCCTCTTCCTCCTCCTTCTCCTCTTAATATTCCTCTTCCTCCTCCTTCTCCTCTTAATATTCCTCTTCCTCCTCCTTCTCCTCTTAATATTCCTCTTCCTCCTCCTTCTTCTCTTAATATTCCTCTTCCTCCTCCTTCTCCTCTTAATATTCCTCTTCCTCCTCCTTCTCCTCTTAATATTCCTCTTCCTCCTCCTTCTCCTCTTAATATTCCTCTTCCTCCTCCTTCTCCTCTTAATATTCCTCTTCCTCCTCCTTCTCCTCTTAATATTCCTCTTCCTTCTCCTCTTAATATTCCTCTTCCTCCTCCTATTACGACTACATTTCCTCCTCCTACAATTACTGTTCCTTTCCCTCTCCTGTCCCTTCTTGTACATCTCATCATCATCCTCTTTCTCCCTTCCTCTTCATCCTCATCCTCTTTATTATGCTCGATCATCAGCCAAACCTGTTTGTTCAGTCTCGCAGCATTTGGTAATTTTGTAGTTAACTTGTCTCGTTTTCTTTCTTTATCCTGTTCATGTTTTCTGATCCTTCGTATTATATCCCTTCTCATCTCTTATTATCGTTTATCTCAAGTTCTATTTTCTTTTACCTTACCTCGCATTCTTTTATTTCTTCTTTTTGTTCAAATAACGTCGTTCGATTTCTTTTTTTTTCTTCCCTTTCTCCTACTTCCTCCTCCTCCTCCTCCTGTTCCTCCTCCTCTTCTTCTTCTATTATCATTATGATATTTAATTAGTACCAATATGATAATAATAGCAGTAGTTTACATACAGTGATAAAACTTACTTATCTTGTAGTATTCCAGTGACTGACTTGTTGAATGCAATATGATTCCTGGTTAAATGTCGCATTCAACACACTTGTTGAAGCTGCGTTTCCACCGAGGCAAATCAAATGCAACATGTTGCCTCTGTTGCCTTGGTGGAAATGCACTTTTATGTCTTCAAACATGTGTGTAGGGGGCGCACCACTGTCCTAGATTTTTGCTAATACCCATTATAAAGCGTGTGTTGTAGTATTATTTGACTAATTCTATTCACATTGTGGATGATGAATAATTATGTAATCGATGATTTTTGTCACAGCATAGGCTAATAGGAGCAGTATCGTCCTTTCCCAACCTACTTTTATTTTTATTAGTGATTGGAATTCGGAAAAAGCTGTAACAGGCATGAATGTTTAATGACAGAAAGACCGAGAGATCGGTGATGCTTTATCCTTCAACACAAATGTGCTAATGCGAACATCTGCGAAATTCCATCCTGGCATGTACATAAACAAAGCCGACGTGTCAGGAGGCAAGCATGTAATATTGAATAGATTCACAGGATACTTCGTCCCTGTTTCTTGCATGTTTCAGTTTTGCAAGCACAAAATATAGAGTAAGTATAGGCTTGAGTATTAATACGACTTTAGATGAAAACGGATCAGAGATTGGGTTATTGGGTAGTTTTACAAATCACTGTAATATGTATCAATAGATTTAAAAAATTATTGCACGAAATGAAATGGGGTGGGTACCTTGATTGCAAAGTAGTGTTTCGTAACTGAAATGATATCTGTTTTCTCTGTAAAGATCCTCTTTGGGATATTGACTTAATAAGTTTTATGCAAGTATTTAAAGGACTTCAGTGACGTGCCTGTTAAATGATATTGCTGCTATTATTATTATAATGAGATGATTAATCTGTGTAAATAGGGAATATTGAACATTAATTTGTCCCTCCACTCTAGTCTACTCCATGATAATTTTTTACTATATCTGTGACTCCATCTCCTTGTCACAACACTCGCCAAGGATGAAAGTGATGGTTATTACTACTGAAATAGTTAATAGGTCTTTGTAAATTTTTGGTTTTTAAATACATTCATGAGGGATAAGGGGATGGAAAGATACTAAAAAATTAGGTATTATTTTAGTTGTGCACACCTATGCAATGTAGCATTAGAAAATTAAATGATTTTGTAAATTATAATACGTGAATGTAATATATGATTTTCTTGGCGGAAATAAATAACAAAAACCTTTCTATAAGCAAATCTACTAACGAAGGAAGCTGCTAGGATACAGTTCAGACACCATGTCGTCATCTGTCCAGTCCAGTCACTGTCATTAAGACAATGGATCATTGTGTACTGCGTGTTCTCTAACTCAGGTGATATTAATAAGTACTGTTACAAAGACAATAGGGCTTCCTTGTTTATGAGAGAACATGGGTTTCTGCCGTTGTTTGTTAATTGCCTGAGGTACAATAATCAGGCTGTCAGCATTCATGACGACAACAACGGCCTGGATAATCTCTAGAATTTGAGGTACTGAATTACTAAATATAGGTTAGGTTAGAATAGACAAATTTATCATCCTTTCATTTCTTCGACCTTGGCATCTATCAAAACATTGTGTATCGTTCAACCACCGTGACTTCATTTGTTAGTAAATCGGTTGTAGCAATTTTTTTTATTATTGATCTATGCCAAGAAAATTGCATATTATGTTGATGTATTATAATTTACAAAATTAATGATTAAATTTCTATTGCTATATCACATAGTTGTGAACTTCTAAAAATGTACCCAAAATTATAAATGTAAAGAATCAACTCATACCTAGAAAATTACACAAAATTTGACAAGAGCAAATGCTTTGCCATACCATGGTATCATGGACAAGAGAAGGAGCTTAGCATTTATAGTGGTAGTCATTCTTCTGATTAGGAGTTCCACCCATATAACTGATGAATAAATGAAGAGGAAAGTTATTGCAAAGGCCAATTGATTTATCATAATTGGTTCAAGATATCCACGAATGATCATAGTATATTTGTAGGTTATTCAGCAACAGTTGTCTTCTTTTTGTTTTATTTTATTCTAATTTATTTATTTACATATTTCGCACAGGATATAGGTACAGTAGCTGTACTCTAAATTTTCAATTTTCGATCTCATTTTGGTAGGCTAACATAGTCTATGAAAGCTCATGCCATGTCATATATGTTACCAGTATGTACTCATCATGCATCATGCAACTTGGAATTTATGAATTTTATACAAATCTTCAGCTAACTACTTACGATTAATTCAGGTGCTCCCCAGTGGAACAACTGTTGAATTCTTTTCTGCCATGGTTGCAATACAACTCCAGCTGAGAAAATTTTAACTAATGATTGAACCAGCTGCACATTTTAATGGTAATTCAGTTGTTCAAGGTCTCTTCTTGTAGAGTTTACAATAATGTTGATATTTGTAGGTTTAAACTACATTTTGCAACTCTTCTAACAAGGTAAATTTAGAATCAAACTTCAAATTTCACCTGGAGTGACTTATCAGCATCAGCCATTGGGAATTGTGGGCAGAACCACAGAAGTGGAACTCAGTTCGATCATGTGCAGAAGTGTGCAGCACTCCTACCCATGAAAATTTATAGTAAGGCTGCTGTACCTCTAATCAGTTTGTATTTATTTATTTAGGTTTTGCACATTTAGGTCATGAGAAAAATCTTGTGCACCCAAACAATAGATATAAAAAAAAAAGAATTAATTACCTGGTAAATTATAGACCTTCCTACAAATCTATAACCCAATAAGTGGTAATTTTTTGCACCCACCTTCCTCAGCATAGAAACTGAGAGTTCTGGATGTAAAAGTTTGCAGGGAAGAGAACAGGATTTTCAGATAATTTGGTGGAAGGGAAATTGAGAGTGAAGGAAAAGTGGAAGAGGAGGAAAGAGAGAGAGAGGGTAGCACTGAGGGGTAAACAAATGAAATGAGAAGGATAAAGGGAAAGAATACTAGAAGCTGAGAGAGGTGTTGAAGGATAGGGGGAAACAGGAATAGAAGAAGAATGGGTTTATTGTGTGTGTCTATCTATCTATCATCCTCTTTATAAGAGAGGTAGCCAAGTCAAAGACACAAATCCACTTCCACCCATCCACTTGTTTCCCCCTTATCCTTATCTCATCTTTCAAAAAAATAAAATAAAGGGACAATAGAAAATGAAAATGGATTAACTTTGTTTTTTTGTTTCCTTTTCCTTTTTCAACCTCATCTACTGAAAACTTAACAAGATGGATAATGATGAAGGCTACACTGATTCAACAACATGGCAGGTAATTATTATATACCACCATACTGCAATAAGATTAAAACTTCCTCTCTTTGAGAGCTTTATAGAAAATTTCATAAGGATCAAGTTTTACATAAAAACCCTCATTCACCATGTAATTAGCATTGTAAGACTGAATTGAATAATCTAGAACAGTGGTTCTTAACCTTTTTTGGCAGCGACCCAAAATTTTGCACAAATCAAGCATCGCGACCCAAGCCTACATAGATATACGAATTGTCTTTATAAGTAATATGGTTATGCTTTTAAAAGCGGGTTTTATTTATTTTTTATCTAATGGTCTGCTTAGAATCCTAAAACTAGGCATCATGTATTTTAATTATTACAGTATATAATTATAATAAATTTGTAGTGGGAAAATAATTATTTTCTGCAAACCCTTAGCGACCCAATAAAATGGCTTGGCGACCCAAATTTGGGTCGCGACCCAGGGGTTGAGAACCACTGATCTAGAAGTACCCAGAAAAAATTGTGGAGAGTATATCGTTATTGGTACTTGCCGTTGGCAGGAGGTTGCATATTCTCTGAAAAAAATATTTTATTGAAAGATTGTGTATTAATGCATAAACATTTTGTAGTTAGTACCATCCATTTACTTTTAGCCATGGTTTAGATAGAAAGTAGTTTCCATTTTCAAAGATTTATCTTTTTTTTTTTTTAATTCAATTTAATCATTGTATATTAAATTATTGTTGCTTTCTCAAATTAAGGTATTATTGGTAGGCAGTAGAAATACTTTTTTTTTTCAGGCTTGGTTTGATGCTGCAGTCGTGCTATGGGACAACACTTCTGTCATCTTCATTTTTTCACTTATTGCATCATTAGTAATCCTTGTTATTACATGGCTTGTTGTGTCAGAAGAAAAATTACCAAAGCCTCAGTCACAGAAACAGGAAATGAGTAGAAGTACATCCGCACATGATATTATAAATGATAAACCTGATAATGAAACTTGCCAAGAGAATGCTTCTGATGAAGATGTATGTATTCTCTTTTGATTTGATGCAATTTTCTTCTTAGTTGTATTGTCTGATACTGCATTTACCTTAGTTTATTGATTTTTCTCTACACTAGCATTTATAAACAACTCCTAAGAATTACACCTATGTATCCACAGCATGCTACCCAAGAATTAAGAAAACAAAAACATCCTAAAAATAGTACAAAATAAAGCATTAAGAATAATAACTCCAGTAAAACAGCAGAAGAGTATTTATATATGGAAACCAAAATCCTTCTCATACAGCAGCACATAGAATGATAGGCACACAGTACCTGTACAGAATTGTATCAGTCATTCTCATGTGCTTCTCTATGGGGAGAATTTTTGTCTCTGAGAGGCCTTTTTCTCATTATAAAGAGATGGCTGAGTAAGCATACGCCCAACCCACACCTATCCAAAAACCCATACATTGGATGAAGTGTCATCCCGTGTCCTTTGTCAGTTTGCTAATATCATAAGCAGTGGAGTAAGACACAATGCATCCACACAGTTGTCAACATGGATGGGGTGGTGAGGGATGTAAATGTGATGGTACCAGGCAGGAGGTTGATCCAACTCCAATTGTATATATTGTGTTTGCCACAATCTACCAGCATGCCACTGGTCTTGTAGCAAGTTTGTTTTTTGACAGTGATAAAAAAAAACCCTCTTTTGCTCCACCCACACTTTAGAAAATATATGCCGTGCCATTGGCATTGATCTTGCTTGTGTATAGGCTAACTGTCCTCAATATATCATGTATCTTTACAGGACACCGTGGAGTATTTACTTGATATTGCTAACCACATTCCCGGTGAGGTGAAACGAGCACAGTTACGGGCCATAGAGAAGACTGTGGAAAGTGAAATGACACCAGAACAAAAGGAGAATGAAATGGAGTAAGTATTGGCTAACATATTTATCTCATATTTTAGGTTGAGGGCTTGTCTTTTTTAAACATTCCACCAGTTTTATAATTTCATGTTGTCAGCTGCTATGAGTCTAGCTTTAAAGAATAATAAGGATAAAAGTAGTTAGATGAATATATATTAAATGAAATATATATATATATATATATATATATGTAAAGGATTTTGGAAGGAGAGTGAATTTAGTGGTGCTGAAGGACCTTGGTGGTAGAGTATAAGATAGACTGATAGATGGAGTAGTAGGGAGGTTCTGTATATTAGGTAAGAACTGTAGTGGAGAGAAAATGATTTGTTTAGAAAGGGAGTTGATGAAAAGCAAACACAGTGTTTAAGAGAGACAATAATAAGTTAATGTGTGAAAGGGTGATGGAGGGGAGGGTGGTTGATGGGGCATTAATGGACTATGTAGTGGTTTTCAAAGGGAGGACTGGAAGAGTTCTGGATGTAAATGTTTGCAGGGAAGTGAACAGGGGATTTTCAGATCATTTGGTGGAAGGGAAATTGAGAGTGAAGGAAAAGTGGAAGAGGAGGAAAGAGAGAGATAGGGTAGCACTGAGGGGTAAACAAATGAAATGAGAAGGATAAAGGGAAAGAATACTAGAAGCTGAGAGAGGTGTTGAAGGATAGGGGGAAACAGGAATAGAAGAAGAATGGGTTTATTGTGTGTGTCTATCTATCTCATCCTCTTTACAAGAGAGGTAGCCAAGTCTAAGACACAAGCCCACTACCACCCATTCACCATCCTTGTTTCCCTCTTATCCGTTGTGGATAAGGGGGTCATCTCTGTCTCCTGCCCACTGTCTGGCTCAGAAGCAATGCAACAAGATACCTTTGGTATATGATGGAAGTAAAACAAATGACGTGTATATATGTAATTTATTCATCTTGCCCATACGTGAACAATCATCATACCCTTAAATTAGGTGGAATTTTTCTGCATTGAGGAATGCAACCCCCTGATCATGATTGTTTAATAGGGGGAAAACGTGCCTGAAATTTGCAGCCTGTTCAGGAACGTAACCTTCATAACTCAAGGGTTGACTGTATACAGGAAAGGAGTTATGTATGTGGGTTCCTGTCTTTTTTGCATCATTTTACCGTCTATCTACATATAAAAAGGCATTTTACCTCTTACAAGGGAGGTAGCCAGCCATACCTAGCTTTAAATTTGTTTATAATTCGAGTTTGGCTTTATATCTTTTAAGTTATTTCAGGTAAGACCTTTTTGGCATGTGTATGTATGTAAAGATTTTTTTCAATTTGTTTCCACTGAGTATTGATATGCATTCCAGGGATTAACAGACATTGTATTAGTGGAAATCCTGCAAGGCTTCATGGTTCCCTCTCCAAGGGGTTCTCCAAACATACACAACAGTCACCACTGAGTATTAATATGCATTCCAGAAAGTAACAACCATATTATTTCTAAAAAACAATCAATCAATTGTCGGTTCAAGTTTCACTAAATGGAATTCCTGGAGCCCCACAGTGGATGACAACAGGCCTTGGAACCGCCCACAGATTCCTTCGGGATTTCTTTGGACTGCTGTATTTGTTGTATCACTGTGGGACTTGTCACTGGCTGAGTGTGGTAGGAAGAGAAGTGCAGTAGTCAGTTGTCAGCTCCTCATGTATGAAAAAATGTAAGAAATACAGTTGAAGTCAATAGAGATTTTGGGCCCAGTTTGGAGACTAAGTGTCAGCCCCTCAAGGCTGCACCTCCTGATGAAGGTGAGGGGGTTCATTGGTATTGAAAATGGGCAGCTTCACTGTCCATCTTGCTGGAACACCATATGCAGTTACTCGTCATTTATCCCTCCAGAGAACACAGCATGAGGAGTGATATGAATGTTAATATTGTGTCATATATATTTGCCGGACTTTTCCACAAATAACTGCTGTTCCCATCCAAGACCAAATGATATTCCCTGTCAGTTTTATACATGTTCTTCTTTGAGGTGAACACTACGATCATGTCACTTCTTTCTTTCCTCTCTTTTAATAGTGCCAGGTCTGATATGAGGGGTGGGTAGGTTCAATGGCTCTTGCATAGGATTATGTGGCTATCACTTTTGTGCTACTATATGAGAAGGAATCTGGTTCTCAAGTGCGTATTTTAGTGCTGCCAGTTATTATTTATGAGGCTATGCTCGTGTCATAACCCAGGACTAAGTTATGTCAACATACAATCAGCTTGGCATTAGACACCAGTTGCCGCAGATACAACCACCACACAGAAGACAAAGAACTTCTAACATTACACCAACCCACATCCACCCTTTCTAGACAGCAACTTAAAATCTCTTCTCTGAGTTAATTATGGGTTGATGGCTGTGACTAGTTTCCTGGGGGCTGCAGATCTCTTGCAGAAGGAAACCAGTACATCAGATTGATTTATTACTTTGTGTATGTACAACTGGGGGCGAAGGGTCGCCATGTAAATGTGGTGGGGGTAAACCAGTTGTTACTGTCAGGCCCTGCTGTGGAGGTGCTGTGTCTTGCTGCATTGCCTCTGAACCAGGTAGTGGGTGGGAGGCAGGGATAGCCCTTTCTCCACAAGGATCCAAGGTAAGTGGGAAAACAAAAGTGTGATGGGTGGAGGGTGGATGTGTACTTTGGCTGGTTACCTCCTTATAAGGGGAAGAACCCAGACTTTCTTTTCTGTTTTGATATTTTATATTGGATGCTGTTGTTTCTACCATTTGTATTGTAAAATTCAAAACCCTTGACAAAACTTTACTACCATTTAGCCACCCCAGTTTCTATAATCATCCAGTCTTACAGAGAAATATTAGACTTATTTTCTTGCAGAATGCAGAGGAAGCAGTTAGAAGCTATAGCTAATCTAATGCAGGAACAACAAGATAAGTTTGGGGACACATCCATAGAAGATATTAAGAACCAAATGAGCCTCTATTGTGGATAAGTGTGATGCACCATATTTATGAAAATTGTGGAGAAGCTAAGAAAAGCTCAATATATTTGATACCACGTGAAAATGAAGCTTTCTCCACCATTAAACTTTGTTTGACCAAGTGTTTTTAGATTAATAGAATTGTAGTAAACTCTGAAAAACTTTCATATTAATATGGTAAAGTTATTCTTCCCAAAAGAAAAAGAAAAAAAAAATAGGATGTAATGTTGTGGAATTCACAAATGGTTTTGCCACACGTAACTAAAATGTGAAAGCACAAGGATTGTATGGGTAGTGCTGCAGTGTCCAGCTTTCAAGCAGCTGCACCAACTGTCGAGATAGCGAGGAGAGGAAAATGCCCACTACCCATCCCAGAAGGATGGCTGTATCCAAGACTTGCCACCGATGTCAAATGGTCACAACACTCCCCACCTCCTCAAAGAGGTTGTTACATGAAGACCACAGGTTTTCTGCAAGAGAGACCAGGGACAACAGATTGATTTATTGATTATATGGGTGTTTATAATGGTAACAATTGTTTCATTGGATTTGAATGGAAAACCACAACACCACAGTGGCTGGCAGCAGTACATGAACCCACTCATAAATCTCTCTGGGAAGAAACTTTGGACTCTTGTGTGTATTGCATTAGTGTAAGACAGTGTTGTGTCACTGGCTCAAAGTAGTAGGCGGGGAGCAGTTGCCAGTTATCAGGTCTTCTTTTGTGAAAAGGTGGAAGAAATACAATGAGAGTTGATATAGATCTTGGGCCTTGTCCAGAGACCAAATGTCAGTCTATCAGGGCTGCACTTCCAGATGGAGCTCAAAGTGTTTACATAATTTGAAATTGGGCTGCAGGATAGGTGATTATGATATCCATCTTGGAGGACCACCACTGGTCTCTGTGTCAGCACCCTAAGAGGAGGGAGACAATCTCCAGTTCAGGCATGGCTTCTGCTGTATATCCTCCACCTTTTTACATAAAGACAATGGATAACTGCTCCCCGCCTCTTGTTACTGTAACCTTGTGACATCAAAATTGTCCCACATTAGTACAGGACAGGTGACAGTCTAAAGTTTCTTTCCACAGAGAGGGACCAATGATAGGTACTCGCATGTGCTGGTTTGGCAAGGTGGGCAGCATAGCTACCCATTTTCAAAACCCATCAGCCCCCTAACCTTCATCTTTGTAATCTTAGTAAAAATGAAAATCCATGTGAACAAGTTGCATAAACACGGCAAAGGAAACATGGACTGGAAGTGAGGCGTTTATTTCTGACGTTTCGTCTATTGACTTTCTCTAAGTCAATAGACGAAACGTCAGGAATAAATGCTTCACTTATAGTCCTCCATGTTTCCTTTGCCATGTTTATGTAATCTTGGTAATCAGGAGGCACAGCTCTGAGGGGCCAACACTCAATCTCTGGATTGAGCCCAAGATACATATCTCTTTCACCATTAGCTCTATTTTTACACTTTTTCACACATAGAGAGCTGACAAATGGTAACTGTTCTCTTCTCCCTACAACTTTTAGCCAGTGACACAGAAACAGTCCTACACTGATACAACACAGATAATAGTCCAAAGTTTCTTCTCAGAGCTGTGGGATATTCTGAAGATCATTACAAGCCACTGTGGGGGTGCAGCTTTTCCGCTTGTGAAACTTAGGGCAACAATTGATTGAATCCGAGAAAGATCTATGGGAGGGGCCAAGGACCTTTGCCAGCTGCTATGGGGCTGTGGGTTTCCAGTCAGTAAAAAGCAAGGCAACAATTAATTATCAACTTCATATGCCCATGTGATGGGTGGGGAATTGGATATGGTTAGACTGAAGGAAAATGGGTGGTGAGCCAGTTGTTGTTTGCTGATGATACTACACTTGTGGATGGGTCAGAGGAGGGTCTGAAGCAGTTGGTGTGGTTGGTAGTAAGCTGGAGGTAAGTCTTAGTGAAGAAGGGTGAGAGAAAGTGGATAGTTTTAAATATTTTGGGTTGCATGTAGCAGGGAATGGAGGGGTGGGGGTAGAGGTAATCTGTAGAGTGTGGGAAGTAAGCAAATGTCTTGGGAATTGGAAAAGTGTCATGAGAAACAGGTGTCTGGAGATGGGTGTGAAGAACTGACTGTACAAAGGGGTGATTGTGCCTACAACACTATTGGGCAGAGACTTGGAATTTAAGGGAGTCAGAAAGAAGTTTAAGTGTGTCTGAGATAAAGTGTTGGAGAAGATATGATGGGTATTATGATGAATAGAGTAAGAAATGAGGAGATGAGAACAGTGGAGTTGGAAAGGGAGCTGGCAGATAGGGTGGGTAAAAGAACAGTGGGATGGTTTGGGCACATGGAAAGAATGAATGAGGAAAGGCTAGCAAAAAGAGTATGGAAGGCAGAGGTGGATAAGGTGAACCTGAGGGGAAGACAAAGGATAAGATGGATGGATAGGGTGAAGTGGACTTTGAGTAAAGAAAGAATACCTCTTGAGCAGGGGAGGGGGAAGGTAAGAAATAGGTGTAAGTGGAGAATGGTTGTGAATGGAATATCAATTCATGCAGCTTCAAGGGTTTTCTTCTCATCTTCTCTTTTCTTACACGAGGGGACAAGGAGGGAGGGTTGTCATGTTAATGAAAAAACAGTTGGCCCTGCTGTGTCTTGCTGCATTGCTTCTGACCCAGGCACTGGGCTGGAGGCCGGGATGATCCTTCATCCAAAAGGAGCTAAGATAAATGAGTGATGGATAGGAGTGGGGTGGGTGTGGGTGGGTGCATGCCTTGCTGGCTACATCCCATGTCAGAGGGAAGAAGCCTTTTGGTATATAGATAGAGATGCCATTATCCTCAAATGAAGTGACAAGGCACAGAAGAGAAATGTCCTCACTCATTTCACTCACATTCATTTTATTCATTCTTTACTGCTTGAAGCAGATGAAAATTGCACTGTCTTTATTCCTTAGGTATATTGTCAATTCATCCATCAGTATACCACTTTCATGTAACAGTATGTAACCTTGATGTATGCTTTCTTCTTCCACAACAACAACAACAACAACATCTTCCACTCGTTCTGTTAACTGTGCACATTTTCACATACTTGACATTCTGACTACAAGATCTTTGGCTACATTTAGTTCATCAACTCCCCTTGCCCCTGACCTGCCCCTATTTTATTATAATAGCACCACCACTTCATGAATCCTTTAAGGATACATGATATTAATTATTTCCATGACATATCCAGACTACCTCAGGTTATCCTCTTCTAATCTTTCAATCCCATTTGTGCCTCATTCCCTTCACATATCTCATCAGTCCTTAATTTATCAACTGCCTTCCGCACTATTTCGCTTGTCTTTCCTCACCCATTCTTTACATGTACCCAAACCACCTCAATACTCTTTGATCTACACTGTCCAACAGCTCACTTTCCATCCGTATTATCTGGAAGGCAGAAATGAATGGAGTGAACTGAAAAGGAAGACCAAGAATGAGGTGAAGGGGGCTTTGGATGCAAGGGGAATGTCTGTCAAGCAAGGAAGAGAGAGTACAACAGGTAGGAGTGAATGGAGGGAAATTGATGAATGGTTGATGCAGCCCAGAAGTGGGTCACCATTCCTTCATGAGTGAAGACTTATCTCTGAATGTAGAAAAATGCTGTCTCTGGTCCATAAACACTTCTCTCCTGTCTTCGAACTTATTTTCCAGCCATAACTTATGTCCTGCTCTCTCCTTCCTTTCTTTCCTCCATCCCATCCTCCCTCCCACCTACTTTCTCCTTTCCCTTTCTCCTTCCCCCTTCTCCTTCCCCCTTCCCACTTCCCACTTCCCCCTTCCCCCTTCCCCCCTTCCCCCCTTCCCTCTTCCCTCTTCTCTCTTCTCTCCTCTCTCTTCTCTCCTCTCTCTCTTCTCTCCTCTCTCTTCTCTCCTCTCTCCTTCTCTCTCTCTCTCTCTCTCTCTCTCTCTCTCTCTCATTCATTCATTCATTCATTCATCCAAATCTGGAAGACACCTTGGTAGGTCCCATTGAAAGACATTCTTGGGTTGAGGATGTGTTCTCTTCAACCGCACAGGCCTGCCTTCATTCAGACATGCCAGAGTATGTCTGGCTGGATACAGAAGAAGCTTTAGTGTAGGGGTAGAACATGCATATGTTACGAAGGTGTTGGACTGGCATCAGACCAGCTTGACTGGTCGCAGACATATGTAGTAGTGTTTATGTACAAGCCTTATTACCAGCACCCGTTTTTGTATTTGCCCTGATGATTTGAACTTGAGGGCAATTGCATGTGGAGTGAGAGCATTACTCCTGAGCCACTTAGGTCTCCTGAAGCAGTTTGATTTCAGATACAATCATATTGCAATGGGAGAATGAAAAGATACTTCCTGTGGTTGAAACCTATGATGGACAATTGTAATGAATTTAGATACATTTAAAGATCTTGTCTTGGCTTTTTTATACAATTTAGTAGAACTCCTGGACTCTAAAAATGTGGTTTTCAAACTGGTTCAGTCGACCTGGTGTATCCTTCATCTTCCATCTTCAAAATGAATCTGGACGGACACTCCTCAACTTCCAAATGAGTTACATTCTGAATGTTCATAAGTAGAGGAGCATCTGCTGTAAGTATGCACATTGCAAGTGATAGCTAGTAAGTATAAAATTAAATACATGCAACTTCATGTAGATGGAAGACAATTCAGGGATTTCCAAAGAAAAATATAAATCATAAGTACCAAAATTTTGCATTTGTTCATGGCATACAGGGAGCATTGCATGCCTCCCATGGAAATCTCATAAACTACTACCCAGCTTGGAAATTTCTGCTATAAAGGAGATGAAAAAAATATCTTGTGTAATCTGTTTTAATTAATGGATAGTAATTAAGTTGGTAACACTCAGGTATTCAACCTATCTGGAGTTCTTGTATTTATTCACTAGTCAAATTGATCGATAAAATAAATTTTATTGAAAACTTAGTGTTTTATTTGAATGAAGCCAGAAAGTAGTGAATGTATGTGTGCATATGTGTATTTATATAATTGTAGTGTAGATAGGGTTGGAGCCAAGCTTGTGGTATTCCATATCTGCTTACATTTGTCAAACCTTGCCTTCAAGTTCCTTTATATTGTTGGCTTGGGTTATATTTTCACCAAACTTATTCCACAAATGTATACATCTAACTGGAAAACTATACTTCTCAAGATAATTTAAACAAGATCATACATATATACATATACAGTATAAGCTCTTTTAACCGGCACGAGTGGGACCAAAGATGTGCCGGAAGGGGGAAATCCCAGTTACGAGAAGGAATATAAAAAAAATACATTTATTGCCTTTATTCATAGAGTACTTAAATAAAATTCATTCAATGGCTTCACTTTTGTTGTTTATTTATTTACCAGTATATTCATATTTATTTATCTTTAATTATTTTCATGAAATCACGTATGTCTCTTTGTTTAGAATGTTTGTCTTTCTGCATTAAAAATTCATTTTGAAGACAGTGAAGAGACATCTCGTGAGTCCCCATGTAGGTGTGCTGCTCCGCAAATTTGATAAATGTTGCCAATCCTTTAGAGGCATCCTTCCACGTTACTCTTGGCTCTGGGTCATCTTCCTCTTCACTATCAGCCTCTGTTTCCTTACCATGCGTCTCCTCAATCACTGCCTGAATGATTTCATCGTCAGTTAGTGTGGGGGTGATAGCTTCGTCATTGTCGACCTCCATCCACTCCTGAAGAGCTTCATCAGTGACGCTAAGCTTAGCACTACCACGCATATCCTTCAACTCAGCCATCACTGCCTTCCTTTGCTGTCGGTATGTGTGTGTGTGTTGAGAGTTGCTAATAGACAGTCACACGCTTAACATCAGGCATCTTATTACAGTGGGCACTGGGCGTGACGGAGCGGCGGGATTTGTGGGAGATGGCGGGAAAGATGCGCGCTACCTCTGGCGGTGGCGGGAGTGGCGCGGGAATTTAAAATTATATTTTTTCGAATTTTTACATTTTTATACAAAATTTTTATTTCCTCGTGAATAATATGCTGGTTATAAGAAGGAGCCGGATACGAGAATAACAGATAAAAGAGCTTTTACTGTACCAAAATCATACATACATACAAACATCAAGATCATACATACATATACCAAAGGCTTTTTTCTCCCGCTACCTCCCATGTAAGGGGGAAGAAAGCCTTTGGTATATGTATGTATGCTTTTTCAGTTTTTTTTATAATGACCTCTTGTTGATCTTTCATCTCATACCAGTAATTCTTTTCTGTTCACTTTCTCCAAACCTGTGGAAGGCAAAGATAGATAGAGTTAATATGAGGGGAAGACCAAGAATGAGGTTGATGAATGGGGTGAAGTGTGCCGTATGTAAAAGGGGAATGTGTGTTGAACAAGGAAGGGAGAAGGCAAGAGATAGATGAGTAGAAAATGGCTGTGAATGGACAGTAAATTGATGTGGCCTAAAGGAATTTTTTGTCATTCCTGTTCTTGCATGAGAGGACAAGGGGGGAGGGTCACCATGTAAACAAAGTGGTGGGTATGAGTCAGCCTGAAGGGATTTCTCCCGGTCTTCTCCTTTTATGCATGGGGGGACAGAGAGGGGGTGTTGCCGATTAAATGAAGCGGCCTTGCTGTGGATGTGCTGTGACTTGCGACACTGCCTCTGACCCAGGGCAGTGGACAAGGTGCAGGGATGACCTGTCATCCAGGAGGTGCTAAGATAAGAGGGAGGGTGGAGGGGAGTGGAGTGTAACTAGGGATGGAATGGGTGGGAATGAATTTATGCCTTTTTCTTTTCGGCTACCTCCCTTGAAAGGGGGAAAAAGCCTTGATGTATGTATAAGTCAACTTAGGATGTGGACCTTGCTATGGATGTACCCTGTCTTGCTTCTGACCTAGCCAGGGGGTAGCAATGGACTTTCATCCTCAAGGAGCTAATAAATGGGAAACAAATGGGGGAGAGTGCATGCCTTGATTGGTTAGCTCTCTTACAAGGGAAAAGAATATTTGGTATATGGATAGCTAATTGTACCTCCTCTTTTTTTTTTTTTTTTTTTCACCCCTCACCCATCACAGTCATTATTTCAGCATCTCCCACTGTAACAGTCACAGCCCACCAGCCCACCAGCATTGATAATGTAGAAAAATAAAGCTTTGCTCATGGGGTTCTAAGCAATTTAGGGTCTTAACCAGTTGCCTGTTTTACAGGCTGGACTAGTTCTAATGCCATTAAGAGAAGAAAGGAAAAGTATTACAGCAAGAGAAAAAGATGAGAAGGCAAAGCAAACTTCTGCAGAATTTTTAATTTCACTCACTTTATTTCAATTCAGTTCTTGATAGTATACAAAGATTACCTATTTATAATGAGAACAAATCAGAAGATATGTGTGTATGTATTTATATATTTATATATAGATACATGATGATAATCTTTGCCTCTAGGTTCGCCGACTGGAAATCCATTGCCCCATAGTAACTGATAATTGTCCCAGAGCCCACCCATAGATCTCTGGAAAGAAACTTTGGACTGTTGTCTGAGTTGTATTAGTGTGGGACACTCTGTGTCACTGACTTATAGTAGCAGAAGAAGGGGGGCAGCCACTGTTTGTCACATCTCTAATGTGAAAAAGTGGAGGAAATATGGTTGAAGTTGATAAACCTCTTGGGCCCAGTTCAGAGACAGTGTCAGACCATTAGGCCTACACCTTCAAAGATAATTTAGGATGTTGTTGAGTTTTAACCAGTCAATCAATCCATTGCTGTCTCTCTTGCAAGAGAACCACAACTTTCAGGTACCCAGCAATAACCATTGGATTGGTCCCCAAGTCACTCATGGAAAAGATGTGTTGTTGTCTGGATATGGTTAGAGCAGGGCAATGTAATATGACATGTACTGTGTCTTCTGTGTAGTGATTACATCTACGGCTAGGCCTATTCTGAGTTGGTATTGTTTTAAAGCTGGATTCACTTCTCATATTGCATACCTTACTTTACTATGCCTGATCAAGATACTCTGGTTAGTTGCAAAAGCCGTACTCTCTCCACAGGAGATAGGCCAGTCCTGCAGGAGACCATAAAGGCAGAACCCAAGATGTATATGTGTGTGTGTATTTAACTAGTTATAGTATATAGGAGGGATCAGTGATGGGTATTTGCATGTGGTGGTCCTGCAAGGTGGATAGCAAAGCTGCCCATTTTCAAAAACCATCAACCCCCTCACTTTCATCAAGAGGTGCCTTGAGTGGCTGACACTGGGACTGGTCCCAAGATAGCTCTATCAACTTGAGCTGTATTTCTTATACTTTTTCACACATGGAGAACTGATAACCAACAACTGCTCTCCTCTCCTCTCCCTACAACTTTCAGTCAGTGACATGGGACCAGTTTGGTTACTGTTCTTTGTATTTCTCTTTTCTATATCCTTTTTGTGTGGGGATTACATTACTATATACTCTAATTTGGAGCAGATTAGGATTTTTTCTTTCTCTGTTTTTATTGGAGTTCCCTTATGGGAGCATCCATGCATTCAGTCCTGTTTAATGTACAAGTCTTCCTTGTTGATAATTTTTGTTGTTTAGTAACCTCTCTCCAAATGTCTTGTCTGGCCGATTGTATGTGTGTATACTGTGAATCTAATCACATGTAGATATGCATATGTTTATACAGATAAATATCATATTTACACTTATGTGTATATAAATATTCATTTTCTTAATAAATAGATAGAAGATTATTGATACTTGTAGATAACCAGGAATAGCGATCAGGGAAACTATCTGGACTGCAGTTATGGAGGTTCTATGTAAAGAAGATCACCAGAAGAAAAGTGCAACTCATCACAACGTAATCAGTTTCTCTTGGTGCAAACGAGGAGGTGGCACCTGTGAAAAGAGAAACATTTTTACACCATGAATACATAATTAGATATTAAAATGTAGGAACGTACCTGTTAGAAATGTAGTAGACAAAAGATTCATGTCAGTTTCAGGGTGGAAAGGGGACTACTTTACATCAAGAGTAAAAAGAGGAAAACATAATTCGCAGAGATGGAGAATGACTGATGGCAAAGGAGAGATAGAAATGTTTGGATTAGGTAGATATGTAAAGCATGATAGCTAAATCACGTGAAAAGATTGTGAAGGATAGGTGGGTCAGATGTCTCGGAAAGAGGAATGTTATGAGAAATATTCATTTTGGTTTTAGAGACAGAAGAGCATATGTATCAAACCAGTTTAGCTTTTAATCAAGAGTGGTTGATGTGCTACATCATCCAGGAGGAGCCAAGATAAGAGGAAGGAGGGTGTTGAATGGGAGTGGAGCATCTGGGGATGGAATGGATGGTAATGGATTGTATGCCTTTATATTTTGGCTACCTCCCTCGTATATGGACAGTTAGATTTAAAAAGGAAATAGGCAAGAATTGGCTTTCTAATAGGGTGGTCAACGAATGAAATAAACTTAGTAACCATGTAGTAAGCACTGAAACTATCAGTTGTTTTAAGAAACGATTAGAAAACTTTATGGATGGGGATGACAGGTGGTGATGGATACAGAGCTGCCTAGTGTAGGCCTTATGGTCTCTTGCAGTCTCCTTCATTCTTATGTTCTTATGTAGCAACCAGATTCATTCCCAGCCAAGCAGGCAAACCACATGCAGTAAGGAAAGACCAGAAGTATTGGTTCTACCATGTTGAAAGTAAGAAGAGGTAACATGAAAGTGGTGATTAGACCATTGGAAGGCATGGATAAGATTGAATGGGAAGTTCTCTTGTTTTTAGATGAGAGATTCCTGAGGTCTTAGTGCTGGATGGTCACCAGAATATAGTTATTGCTTCTTTTGGGAGGGAATTTTCTTTTGGTAAATGTCTAGAGGGGTTTGATGAATTAGGTTTGGTGATTGATCTTGAAATGGTTGTTTTATGATCCGAGTGTATGAGGGGGTAGATTGTTGTCTATAAGTACAGTAGTATTCTGCTGCTGTAGTTTTTAGTTGTGTTCAGTTGCTTGTGGATATGTGATATGATGAGAAGAGTAGGTTTGAGGGCTCTTGCTTAGAATTTTGCAAATTATCATTAAAGTCTTGCAGGGCCGAGTGCTGGCACCCATGTAATGTTCCTGATATATGCAAATGACATGATGGATGGGACAAATAGTTACACAAATCTATTATTTGCAAATGATGTTAAGATCATGAAGATTATAGAAAATGAAATTTGCAAATTTCTGAAGGAAAATCTTGACAGGATCTACAATTTGATTCAGGTGTAGAAATTAACTGTAATGCAAATAGATATGTAAGATATTGGATATGGATAATTGTATGATGACGCATGCCCTTAAAGAGCATTCCTAATGTAAAACAAAATTGTTTGAACAATATCTTGTTATTCAACTTCCAAGCTGTTTTACTCACTGTACTTTCCTTCCAAGTCACTATTGTTTGAGTAATCCTGGTTCTGAGCAAATAGAGTGAGGTTGACAGGATCAGCCATGACTAAGCTCCTGGTGTTAAGCTCTGCAATACCACAGCCTCTTTCATGGGCATTTATAATTTGGGGACTTATGAAATTTGCAGATCATGTGGAACCTAACCCTAACCTAAACTACTTAACCTACCTAACCTAACCCAAACCTAACTTAATGTCTTCGCGCTTGATCTAAATGATCTGCAAATTATAGGTGCCTCTCTTTCATGCTGAATACCTCTTAAGTACCAGAGGGGTTAGACCTATTTCAGTGAATCCCTTCCATATGGAATAGTACTTGTTTAATTGTAACTGATGTCAGGTGATTTTATTCAGCTGTGTGGTACCCTTTAGGTACTTTACCCAGAACCCTTACATGCCTGAATGCTACCCCAGGACAAAGTTCTTAGTGATGCTCCCTCTCCCCCATCACCACTTCCCATCTCCACCAATACTTACTGCCTATCATAGCTATTGGCTTGCAAAATAATTAAACATATTTTAAAAATCTTATTTAATTTCCCTATTACAGAAAGGATGAGGGAAAAATATTTCATATTCTGTTGATTCTAATGCAAAATTTGTATATTACTGTAAAATATTCAGGGCTCCTTTGACATTTTTTTTTGTAATTATTTTGTCAGCCTTGTATTTACCTAGTTGAATTTACCTAGTTGTAATATATGGGAAGGGAGCTATGCTCATGGTGACCCGTCTTTGTATCTCTCCGCATCAAGTTTTATCTTAAAATGTTGTATAGTGTTTGCATATACTGTTTTGTTGTCTAATTTGTTCCATGTATTTATCGCTCTGTGTGGGAAACTGTTCCTTTTCAAGTTTTTTCTATGACTATCCTTTTTCAGTTTTTTTCCGGGTGGCATGTCCTGACTAGAATTGCCACCCCCCTAAATGTGCTGCCCCAGGGTATATGCAACCCTCACCCATGGGAGGGCCCTGACTGTACCACAGGTTTTGACTTAACGTGACCTCATTTCTTACCTCCATGTAAAAAGCGTTTGTTTGGTCCTTTGCTCTCTTTTGCATGTGTTTTTCGGAAGGAGCTGGTTTCCAGAAAAGAGGTCTCCTGGGACTGGAAGTAGATGGTGGCTATCTTTGCCACACACTTGAGCTGGATTTCATCCTCAGGGAAATGTTTGTGGGATGTGTTGAACCTGAGTCCCAGCACAATTGTCTCAAGTCCATCGGGTTCATAGAGTATTGGATAATGCTGTAGCCATTTTGGGTGAGCCTGTGAATGGAAATGTCAGTATTAGTCACTTATTGAACACCAAAAAGTGTTGCATAGGTTCACACACAATCTCTGGACCATCTTTTTGTGTAAGGAGAGCTAATAACCAACAACTACTCCCCCTCTTCCTAATACAGTACTATAAACTGGTGACATAGAAACAGTTCCACACCAGCTGAATGGTGTGGTGGTCCTGTGCTTGTCTGCTAATTCAGCAATTTGAGTTTGAGTCCCACCCAGGGCTGAAAATTTTAGTATTGCTGCACTGAAAGCTGGCACTCCAACTCTGGTGGGCAAGGAGTTAGGGGTGTGTGTGTGTAGATTAATATGTGAGCTCTAAACATTCACCTGGGAGGGTAAAAGTTGCCAATCAGAAGTCCAGCATATAATCTAAGGTTGTTGAGTCACAAACAGGGGAAAATACCTTGTATCTAAAGGATGTCAAAAAACACCTTTTCCCATAGAGATGCCAATTCCTAGAGTAGCTTAGATAATATAATCCTGGCTAAAACTGACTGAATTCAAAACTAAGTGTAATAGTTGAAAATAAGAAACAGAATTTCATGGAAATAGCTCCTTCCCTGTATATTACAATTACATACATACATATACCAAGGCTTTTTCCCCCTTTCAAGGGAGGTAGCCAAAAAGGGAAAGGCATAAAAACACTCCCACCCATTTCATCCCT
The DNA here is from genome assembly GCF_046742065.1 of Oratosquilla oratoria. NCBI lineage: Eukaryota > Metazoa > Arthropoda > Malacostraca > Stomatopoda > Squillidae > Oratosquilla > Oratosquilla oratoria. The sequence continues at coordinate 1,817,717 of NC_134814.1, forward strand.
AAATACACTCCACACCCCTCCCACCCTCCCTCTCATCTGAGCACCTCCTGGATGACGGGTCATCCCTGCACCTTGCCCACCGCCCTGGGTCAGAAGCAGTGTCGCAAGACACAGCACATCCACAGCAAGGCCGCTTCATTGAATCGGCGACCCCCCCTCTCCGTCCCCCCTTGCATATAAGGAGAGGACGGGGAGAAATCCCTTCGGGCTGCGTCAAAATTTACTCACACATACTACCCCACCCCCCACCCCCCCGCCCATTCCTCCTCATGCAGTCACAACATCATCCATATACAACCATTCTCCACTCACCTCTGTCTTCCGTCCTCTCCCTTCCTTCCTCAACAGACATTCCCCTCTTCCCCAAAGCCCCCTTCACCCCATCCATCCACCTCATCCTAGGACGTCCCCTCATGTTCACTCCCTCCACATCTGCCTTCCATACCTCTTTTACTAGTCTTTCTTCACTCATTCTTTCCATGTGTCCAAACCATCCTAATATTCTTTCATCAACCCTATCTCCCAAATCCTTTTTCACCCCTGTTCTCCTCCTCACCTCCTCATTTCTCACTCTATCCAGCCTAGTAACCCCCACCATACTTCTCAGACACCTCATCTCAAACACATTCAAACTCCTTCTCTCTTCTTCTCTTATGTTCCACATTTCTGCCCCATACAGTGCTGTTGGCACAATCACTCCTTCATACAGTCTCCTCTTCGCATCCATTCCTAAATACAACACAGACAACAAACCAAGGTTCCTTTCTAGAGATCTGTGGGAAGGCCTAAGGACTGTTGCCAGTTACTTTAGGGTTGTGAGTTCCCAATCAATGAGACTTGAAATATACTATAGTTATTATGATTATTATTGACATTATTATTAATATCATTGGAGGTGGTTAAAGAAAATAGAAAAAAATGGGAGATAAGCCAGTTGTTGTTTGCTGATGACACTGCACTTGTGGCAAAATCAGAGAAGGGATTAAGGAAGTCAGTGATGGAGTTTAGGAAGGTGTGCAAAAGAAGGAAGTTGAAGATAAATGCGGGGTAAGGTTATGAGATGTACAAGGGGAGAGGATGGCAGCAATTTGGAAGCAAGTATAAAGGGAGAGAGACTGGAGGAAATGGATAATTCTAGATGCTTGGGTGCAAATATGGCAGGAAAGGGAGGAGTGGAGGTGGAATGTAGATGAAGCAAGTAAGTTCCTTGGGGGATTAAAAAATGTAATGAGAAATAGACATTTGGGAATGGATGTTAAGAGGAGATTGTATGAAGGGGTGATTGTGCCAACAGCAGTGTATGGGGCAGAAATATGGAATATAAGAGAGGAAGAGTTTAAATGTGTTTGAGATGAAATGCCTGAGAACTATGGTAGGGGTTACTAGGCTGGACAGAGTGAGAAATGAGGAGGTGAGGAAGAGAGCTGGGGTGGAAAGGGAGTTGAGAGATAGGGTTGATGAAAGAGTATTGGGATGGTTTGGACACATGGAAAGAATGAGTGAAGAAAGGTTAGTAAAAGAGGTGTGGAAGGCAGAGGTGGATAGAGTGAACATGTGGGGGTGACCAAGGATGAGATGGATGGATGGGGTGTAAGGGGAATGTTTGTTGAGGAAGGAAGGGAGAAGACAGAAGGTAGGGGTGAGTTGAGAATGGTTGTATATGGATGAGGCTGTGATGCATGGAAAGGAGTGGAAGGGGGATGGGGGGTGAGGGAGTATGTATGAATGATATTTTGACACAGCCTGAAGGGATTTCTCCCTGTCTTCTCTCTTTCTGCATGAGGGGATGGAGAAGGGGGGTCACCAATTAAATGAAGTGGCCTTGCTGTGGCTGTCCTGTGTCTTGCTGCATTGCTTCTGACTGAGGGCAGTAGGCAAGATGCAGGGATGACCCTTCATCAAGGAGGAGCCAAGAAAAGAGGGAGGGAGGGGTGGTGAATGGGCATGGAGTATGTGGGGATGAAATGGGTGGGAGTGGATTTTATGCCTTTGACTTTGGCTATCTCTCTTGTTGTTGTTGTTGTTGCATTATTCCCTATATAGAGATGATGAAGCACAAAGAGGGTATCCTCACCAATTCTTCATTGATATACCAGTCAAGGGATGCTGCTGGTTTGGAAAGAGGTGAAGTGCAGTTGACAAGGACCTCTTCACCTGGTTTGTATGAGTGTCGAGCTCCTTCCAACACAGGTGGTCTCTCAGGTAAATCTGAAAGTGGTTTATTTACCTTAGAAATAGAGGGATTGCTTGCTACCACACACAAAAGGTGTGAGCACATTAAGTTCTAATCTTTATGTAAGGAATAGATTTTGATTTTGTATGTATCAAATTGTAGGACCAATAACATGTATTTGCAAATAGTGATCCTACAAGGTGGTCATCAGAGAGAATGATTTTCCTGTCCTCCATTTTCAAAACTTGTCAGACCTTTACCTTCATGTGAATATGCAGTGACACTTGGTTTTCAGATTGGTACCAAGATCTTTACCATTTTCAGCTTCATCTATTTACATAATGACTACTGATATTCACCAGCTGCTCCTCCCTCCTAGTGCTACAAGCCAGCAATGCAGAAACTGCTCCACATTAATACAACACTGTACTGGAAACATGTAGTCCCACACTAGTCAGTAATTGTCCTCAACTGTTTAATTGATCCTACAGATCTCCCTGAGATGAAATGCTGGCCTGTTATCTTTGTTGTTTTAATGTGGATATGTTTGTATATCATTGGCTAGGTAAAAGATGAGGAGAGGAGCAGCTGCCGAATGTGTCACCTCTTATATTAATAAAAATAAAATTGTAGAAATTGATAAACATCTTGTGCCTTGTCCAGAGACTGAGTGCTGGTTTCATAAAACTGCATTTCCAAATGGAAAAGAGGATATTGAAATTTCAGAAAAAGCAGCAAGGAGATGATTCTCTTTGATGTCTGCCTTGTAGGTATCCATCATTGACAGCAATGTTATATGAGTATACCATAAACTACAAGCAGAAGATCTGCAGGCAGAGATGAAATAGATATTTCAAACAGGTCAGTGAAGAAGGAAGAATATGGTGAACTTAACTTATACTTGTAACATTTATTCAAGTAAATGCAACTAGGTGTGTAGACAAAATGTTACTTTCGTGCCCCATACTTCACTCACTCTCTTCTATTTTAATTTTCTCTCTGGCAATCAGTTACTGTTCCCTTCCTCATCCTCATTGTACTACCGTAGTTAGTGACATAGAAATTGACCTATACTCTTACAGCATGACAACAGACTAACATTTCTTCCCAGAGACCAGTGTTTGCAACAGTGGCTCTGTGGGTTTCCAGTCAGTAAAACACAGGTAACAGTTATCATTATTTCTTCCTCTCCTCTTTTCTTTCCTTACTCCTCTCCTCTCTCCTTTCTTCTCCTCTCTCCTCTCCTCTGCTCTCACTTCTCTCCTCTACTCTCACCTCTGTCCTCTCTCTCCCCATCTCTCTCTCAGTCTGTTTGTCTGTCTCTCTATCTATCTCTTTCTTGCTCTGTTTCTCTCTATCTCTATCTCTCTCTATCTTTCTCTCTCTCCCAGGCATCATTTGTTGGTAGAGTGACTTGCATCCTACTTCTCCAAGATCTGGTTTGCTACTCTTATGTAAATTCATATGATTCATAATCATTCATGTAAAGTCATATGAATCTATATACCAAAATGCTTCTTCCACCTTATAAAGGAGGTAGCCAGTCAAGGTATGGAACCACTCCCCACCATTCCTACATTCATTTGTTTCCCTTTTATCTTAGCTCCTTGTGAATGATGGACCACCCCTGACTCCAGGCCACCGCTTAGGTCAGAAGCACTGCAGTAAGGCACAGGAGGGCTCAACAGCTTAAACTGGTTTACATCCACCATATCATTCACATGGTGATCCTCCATACTCCTCCTTTCACACATAAATAGAGAAGACTAAAAGAAACTCCTTCTGAATGTGACAATTTATCATTCATTCACAACCACTCTCCATTCACACCTATATTTTCCCCTCTCCCTTCCCTGTTTGACATTCCCCATTTACACAAAGCCCCTTCACTCCATCCATCTCATTCTTGGTCATCCCTTCAAGTTCACTCCATACACCTCTGTCCTCCACATTCTCTTTGTTAGTCTTTCTTCACACATTCCTTCCTTGTACCCAAACCATCTCAGTATTAATTCATCAACCCTATCTGTCAGCTCCCTTTCCGCCCCCACTATCCTCCTCATCTCTTCATTTCTGATTCTATCCATCCTTGTATTTATCATCACCTTTCTTAAACACTTAATCTTAAACACATTTGAATTCTTTCATGTATACCTTATTACCTTGCTTTTACTCACATTTACTTTCATATTCATGTAAATACAATAATGTAAAATACAGTATGAAAATATGTATCAAAGTATACTGTATTATGATTATCATCTTTCTTTCTCTCTCAACCACTGTGTGTGTTCCCAATGTGTACTTGCTTCTGCTCTTCTTGTGATAAAGTCTGCTTCATGTAGTTTGGGACATACCAATCACAGTCATATTGCCATGGGCGAATTCTGTAATGAACATGGGTCCCTCAGTGATGACCTCACATTTGTATGAACCCGATGATGGCACCTCAAGTCTCTGAAGTTGAACTGTTCTCATGTCAGAATTCTTTTTCTGTAAAAAGATGAGAAAGATAAGCATTAAGAAATATATATATATGTGTATACATCGTGACGAATGTAGATAGGAGGTAAAGGGAACACGGGCTGAGGGAAATACTTTTATTCCTGACCAGTTTCGCCTGAGTGGCTTCTTCAGAGGAATAGAGTTTGAAGTCAAGTTGGTCAATATATAATTGCCATGACAGAGGAACATGGTAATGTGTCAGGTTGGTCCCCCACTCTACGTCATCTGTCGGTGTGATGGGTCATCGCAGCGGGTGGACCAATTATCCACCTGTTGGTCGTCACATGGCTGAAATGTCCATCTGAATCAGGGGCTCTGTGTATATTGTTCATGATGACAAAGTGTGCTGCTGCTTTAGCCCATATTAAAACCCCAGTCCTCTTATTGATGTTATCATGGATGTTGATAAAAACGGACTCCATCGCCTTTCTTGCCATGTGATGTTATCTATAAGAATTTTTGCCATCTATCAAAATGGGACAATACCCAGTTATTGTCACTTATAGCTTAACTCCTTGTGGATAGAGTTATCCCTGCACCCTGTCCTCTGTCCAATGCATAGGTCAGAAGTGATTCTGCAAGCAAAAAATACAATAAGATAAGATACATCTAGTTGAATACCTACATTGATTTCAATACCATGAACTCCAAATGTACTGATTGGCTCTTCATTGGCTGGAATATACTGGAAGAACTGCTCATCCCCTTTATACCACTTCAGACTGTAGAGCACAGCACCCTGAAGATTGTAGTTGCAAGTCAAGTTGGCAGATGATCCACGCACCTTATATATAGGAACCCTCACTTCAACATGAAGGGTTAGGGTTGCTGCAAGATCAAAGGTAAATATGACTTCTTTAACCTTTAAACTAACAGGGTTTTGAGCTGAATGAAGCTATCCAACAAATTTGAAAATATATGAAAACAAATGTAGTTGTATTTAAGTTAATTGAGGGAGCTTTTAAGCCTTTGGTATATACACTCACTCCTCGTTTAACGACCTACCCGGTTAACGACAACTCGGAGTAACGACGGGCTTTATGACAGACCCATATTTGTTTAATGTAAATCTCCCGAAGTTACGACGTCGTATACGATAATGAAGTTGGCTGAGGCAAATTTGTATGATGTTATAAATGAACTTGTACGGTGGATATTGCCTGTGAGGTAAAGTGTTCTGAAACTTAGGTCTACATTACCATCCTGCAAGCTGCAAAAACTACCTGGGGTACAGTATATACCGGTATTGGTAAGTTTTTATTTTCTAATATTGGGCGCAATATAGCAATAGAAAATTACTTATTAATTTTGTAAATTATAATGTATCAAAGTAATATGCAATTTTGTGAGCGGAAATTAAAAAAAAAGGTGCTAAAACAAATTTCATAAGTAACGAAGTCATGTCGGACAAATGGTACACCATGTTTGTTATGATAGATGCCGATGTCGAAGAAATGAAAGGATGATAAATTCGTCTAACCTAAACTAAACTAACCTGACCTGTGTTTGATAAATCATTACCTGCAAATTAAATGTCATCCGGCTTGTCCTCGTTGTCATCGTCGTGAGAGACGTTGGCAGACGACAAGATGGCGTCCCGATCCTATGCTACCGACTTCGTTCATTAGCATATTTTCTTGTAGCATGGTATTTTTTACTTACATTTCTGCCCACAAAATTGCATATTACGTTGATACATTTTAATTTACAAAATTAATAATTAATTTTCAATTGCTATATTGCTCCCATGGTCGAAACTAAAAAAATACCCCGGTATTCAATATGGAATGTCAGCGTACGCAGATTTGGTCATATACGGTAATTTCAGGAACCTAACCACCGTAAATAAACAGTAAATAAAGCTTAAATGTACTGTATAAAAGAGGGAAAATACACGAAAATAAAGATCCATGTATTGCTGGACATTGTACATACAGTACATGTACATGTACACTTTCGCTTAACGACCAATTCGGTTAACGACGGCGCGCTGGTCCGAATTGTCGTCGTTAAACGAGGAGTGGTTGTATATAGTATACCACTTTTATTCTTTTAGAACTGAAAATTCACTGTAATGTTGAGTGAAGACTTGGGGGGGGGGGGTTACCGGTACTTTTTAAATTGTGTGTCTGAATATTCTCCAAATCTGAACATCATGTGACCCAATTTGTTCAGATATGGGAGGGATTACTGTATGTGCTTCCATATAATTTCTCAAGAATGTTACTGAAGTAGTAAAAATCTACAAGTGTATAATTAACATCTAAGTGAAAAGCAGATATGGGTGAAGATTAGGTGCAAGACTCCAAATGAACTGATAAAAGTGTTTCTAATCCCAATAAGCAGGACAATTTCCAAGAGACTTGACCCACCTGGCAACAGAAGTAAGAATACTCCAAGTGTGACTGAGTAACACGACATCTGGTCAGACATCGTGGCAGCCATTGTCAATGACAGGGATAGCTGGCCCACACAATCTTTTTGCTGCAAGTATGAGGCATATGGTGCTTGTGGTGGTAGGGATAGAAGAATCTGGTAAGGATGGAAAAGTGTAATGTCATGTAATCAATGAAAGTCATTAGAATCTACCATGTGACCATTTATTAATATAACTTGGTTTACATATACATATGCATATGTACAGTATATGTGTATATACATGGATATGATTACATATTTTATGTATACAGTGCTATATGCTCCTTATATGCACATGTATTTTTATTCCTATCATTTAGTTTCATATATTTTGATATAAGAATAGAAATATGATGACTTTTGACTTCTTCTGTTCTTCCTTTCTACTATCCTCCATAAATCTCTCTTTTATTACATTTATTACTCCATCTCCTTAACACAATATTTTCCCTAAGGATAGAAATGCTAGTTATCACCAGTAAAATACTCAAATATTTCCATTACACAATTGTGGTAGGTTGTTTGAGACACTTGTGTTATAGTGTAACTAGGCCATAGATAGATGTGATGCTTGGCAAAAAACAGGTAAGAAATACTAAGTAAGCAGAAATTAGGGAGTTGACTCATACATGCATTGACAGTCATTGACTGAATAATAAGAAACAATTCTTTTCAAAGGGATGAAATTCATGATTGGAATGAGTAAGAGATAAACAGTTAAGACCCAGATCGCTCTAGAAAATTAACAAAAATAACAAAATATTATTTGGCTAGGAGACTGAGTTGAGCTCTTCCCAGATCCCTATAGCTCAAACTTCCTGCTCTCAGAGCTATGGAGACTTGTTTAGTGGACCAGATTTACTATACCAGTAACCTGTTTCTTTAAATCAACAATCTTGCCAAATATACAGTCTGTTTCTGTAGTTTATCCATAAATAACTGACACTTGAAAGATTTGATGATCGTTGACAACACATCATGGTACACTGGTACCTATCGAAATAAACACCATGTCAGGATGGAGCCTTTATTAGTACAATGTACTTGAAAAAGTTGTTACAAGCAAAACAACTGCCACTTTCACACACTCGTACCTCCAATCCAGTAAGTCTGAAAAATTAGGGTCAATTTTTACACAAGGTATATGATTTTTTCCCACAACTAGAGGGTTAACTTTTACGTAAAGTCGACTGATACTCAAGAATATATGGTGTAGATAAGACAGTGCCCCTTCCAAGCATAAATATTCAGAAGATGTATAATGTCCTACACTTGTATGGGTACTCATCGCAGGGCCATATGTAAATCACCTGCAGCTCCTTTCCCTGCTTTCCAGTTGACTTAGCAGTATACATACATATATACATATGGACAGTTGGGGAAACAAGTTCATCAGCATTGTGTTTTTACAGTAATGATACCTGGTAACATAATAAATATTAGACTTCTACTGTGAATGAAAGACCAAATTATTTCTTTCCATTGTAACCAGGGATGTTGCTTGCTTGTGTTCTTGCAGTAATTTGCCACTCACAACCCGTTTGAATGCTACTACATGTGGCAGTGTTGAAGAAAGTGTTCCTTCAATTGTATATACATATTTATATTCATTCATGTGTTTGTGTGCATGCATGATAGGGTCTTTGCTATAAGTTAGCCCCAATATCATCATTGAACATGGTACATAGATTAAGTATCATGTGGTTGGGGAAGGGAGCAATCATGAGTCAACACTGGTCGTCATCTCCTTGTGTGTGAAAAGTGTAAGAAATACAGTTGAAATCGATAGTGAGAGATAATGAGCCAGTACAGAGACTCATCTGATGGAGGTAAGAGGGCTGATGGGTCTTGAAAATGGACAGCTTTGCTGCTCATCATGCAGGTCCACCACATTCAGGTAGCCACCATTGATCCAATTGCTGTTATTACATGGCTTAGGTTTAGCTAAGTTTCCTTTTTGGAAGGTATTGTTGCTGGCCTCACATCCTCTACCCATCAAATTTCATCTTATAATTGGCAGGGAATATGTGGGTATTGTTTCAATTGACCTCAATTCCAGAATCATTGACTGAATAATAAGAAACAATTCTTTCTGATGTCCTTCTTGTAGGACCACTACTTGCAGATACCCAGTGCTGGTCCCTAGAGAACAGTTAAGAAAAAAAAATCTTCTATCTGAACCCACCACACACATATGAAGCTATAAAATGACCCAAAAATAAAATACTATTACTGGAGCAAAACTGCAGCATTTTAAACAACCACATCTCCAAAATAAGTGATAAACCTACATAACCAGAGAACAGAGAATTGTTCCTGTAATAACAGAGATACAGGATAAAGTCAAACACAGAAGCCAGCCACCCTTTCATCAGCAGGGGCACAGATATTCCAGACAAGGCACTGAAATGCCATCTGAAATATTTAGGTTCAGAGGCCATATCAATGCTCACAAATCATCTTCAACTACTGTATGCATATCAAGATACTAGTAATTTGAAAAAGAGCACACAAAATTCACACCATAAAGCCAAATAAACCACTAGAATATCCAACAGCTTATAAATCCATCTCAGACATCTTATTCATGTTCACTATATTATTGGAAAAAAAAATGTCCTTGAAAGATTGAATCCACATATGCTATCATCACTCAGAAAATATAGATGCAAAAACTGTCATTCCATCAGTCTATGTGTTGAATGGACTGAACAAGGTGGTACTAGACAGAACAATTATGGTGACCTTGGGCACAAACAAGGCCCTTGACACAATCCCTAGATACAAATATCAAGTAAGATCATAGAAACACACAGAGAATGCAAAGAATGCAGCAGCAGAGAATGCACAGCAGAGAATGCAGAGTATCCAAGAAACAACACCTCTCAGAGACCCAAGGATTGTGCAACAGTGCCACACAAAGTGCACTTACCAAGGGTGTTTGACCTCTTTGTGCGTGTTAACCCATATTCCTTAACAAGATGTCACAATTTCGGGCTAAAGCATTTACCACTAACTTCTTGGTTACAGATTTCTTGCTGATACAGATGGTGAACTAGCCTTAAGTTTTTTTGATAACTTCCAAAGGACTTAAAAGGATACTCGTGTTTCAGACCTCGAATATAAATCCGACAAGGTTGGCCTTTCCTCTAATATTTTACTTTTTATTGTGTAAAGCTCTTTTCACCACTGGGTTTTTGTGATACAATCTTACAATAAATAAATAAATAAATAGATAAATAAATCCTCCTGCTCCACTATTTCATAACACTGGGTTTGTGGCCTTAAGCCAGTACTTCTACAACTTCCCATGGAATAACTGTTACTGTGTCCTTGACCTTTCTGTGTGTACAAAAAGTAAAACACCTTGAAAGTTGATTTGCACATCTCTCTCTCTCTCTCTCTCTCTTTCTCTTTCTCTCTGAAATTACCACAGGTTGAAGTATAATACCCACCTGTATTCCGTTTTTATATGACAAAAATGACTAGAGAATGAAAAGTTGTACTTCATTAACAGAAAGGAATAAAGTAAAATGTTGCATTTTCAGTTTGAGAATTGGAGACAATTGTTCAGTACTTTATGTGAAGAAAACATCCACTAAGTTAGAGAAAATCTTGTAATAATAAACTTTGACTGCAGAATACTTCCTATAACAAGATATAATCACCTGATGATGGACTGATGGTGTTCATCATCCATTCAGGCTTTCAAGCAGAACAGAGGCATCTCCAACATGTGCCATATTACTCCTGCAGACTTCTCTTTCTTATCTCTTCAACCTCTGTTTGGTCTCCCTCTTATACAATGTATGTTTAGGTAGATATCATGGCCAAAGGGTTAATCAAGATAGATTAAACGCATAGACCAAAGAGAAGTTTCCATCAATTGAGAAAAATGACTTGGGTCATTAAGAGAGTAGGTAATGTGGTCCATTGAAAGCACATGGACCATGGGGCCAATCCTTTGATCTTTGATATACATATATATATATATATATATATATATATATATATATATATATATATATATATATATTATATGTATACAGTATATATATATATTCATATATCTATATATATATATATGTTGTATATATATATATTTATATATATATGTATATATATATATGTATATATATATATATATGTGTATATATATATGTGTATATATATATGCATATATATATATATATATATATATATCACATGAGAAATCACCTGAACTTGTGATTCTAAATATGTAAAAAAAAAAAAAAAAAAACACAAAGGAAAATAATGAAATGATGACCGAGATACTGTATAAACATCATCATTTTACTATTTCCTTTGTGGCTTTTCTGCATATATATATATATATATATATATATATATATATATATATATATATATATATATATATATATATATATATATATATATATATATATATACATGTCCAAATTGTTTTGCATTTACCAGAATAAACGTGAGTACCAAGCGTGATTGGATTCGAATCCTGATCATGGTGCAGAGCTCAGGAAGGGCACCTACTCTAAGCATAGGTCTCTTATTGCCAAACACAAATCCTTTCATAACGCACCGTCCCCGGTCCCCTGAGGTCATGACATAAAACTGAATCATTGTCGACTGTGTATGTCTTCAATTCTATACTAGTTTCCCCTCTGTCGAATGGAATTGTGTTGTCGATGCCGAGGAATTTTATTTTGTTTTTAAAGGAGCACTTGGTCCTTAAAGGAACAACAGATATAAACATAATTATTTTAATCAACTTTAACCATGATCGTTGTAAATATTTGGGCTGTGATAAATTTTTTTCGACTAATATTTGACGATTTCATTCAGTAAAATATATTTTCTCTAGGAAGAAGGAAAAGGAAAATAGAATAGAGGTTCAGAGCATCAGTAAAAATTTAAAACAACAAAAAACAAAAGAAATGGTAAAGAAAGAGTGAGAAGAAGAAGATAAAAAAAAAAAAAGCTGTTGGAAAAGAAGTTGCCTTCGAAGCCGTCAAGAGTCGGGAAGCCACCGATGTGACGTCAGACCCTAATCCCCCTCCCCCTCCCCATTTCCCTGAAGCACTTGAAAAGATTTTTATACACATTTTTTTATACTTTTTTTATTTATTTATTTATTTTATTTATTTATCTATTTATTTATTTATTTTTTTACCAAGGGCATGGTTAACTAAATTCCACGCTACAAAGTCCTGTGTAAAGGGCACTTTCCTAGCCTCCTTGTGTTCGCGACGTTAAACTGAATCATTTGGATATACAGACACAATGTCTGATCCCGTGCTTAGGGTACTTAGAGTCCTTAACAAGAGTCCTTTAGGTCCTTACCAAGGGACCGTAGTGTCCTTACTAAGGGACCTTAGGGTCCTTATCATGGGACTTTACTGTCCTTACTAAGGATCCTTAGAACCCTTACTAACAGTTCTTAAAGTCCTTACCAAGGGTATTTAGGGTCCTTACTAAGGGTCCTTAGAGCCCTTACTAAGAGTTCTTAAAGTCCTTACCAAGAGTATTTAGGGTCCTTACTAAGGGTCCTTAAGGTCCTTGCTAAGGGTCCTTAGAGCCCTTACTAAGAGTTCTTAAAGTCCTTACCAAGAGTATTTAGGGTCCTTAAGGTCCTTACTAAGGGTCCTTGGGGTCCTTGCCAAAGGTCTTTACCAAGGGACCTCAGGGTCATTACCTTTGGACCTTGGGATCCTTACCAAGGGTAATTACGAACGAACCCTAAGGTCCCTCCCAAGGATCCTTAAAGTCCTTACCAAGAATCCTCAGGGTTTCAGGAGCCTTGTCCTTAAGGATGGTGCAAATGACAGACGTCCTTTGCAGATTTTATTCTGGTTAAAGCCTCGGGGAAGGGGGAAGGGCAGACTTATTACTAGAATGAGGTCTAGAAAGTCGAGGACCCCCAAGTCACCAAGAGCCTTTCTTCAGATGCTGGTCTCCGAAAGCCACAGCGGGTTATGGAGACTCCCAAGTGTGACCTTTGAGTTCTCTCACTTTTTCCTTCTTCTTTTTTTTTTATAAAATGAATTATAACATTATGTCTTTGAATTGGTGTAATGAATATACACTGACGCATTTTCTCCCCCCCAAAAAAAAAAACTGAAAACTTTGAATTAGAAGTTTGTCGTCGATACAAAGCATAATGAGAAAATGCAATTCGATGCTCCAGGGAAGTTGTGGTCTCCCGAACTTGCGACTCGAGTTCGAAGAAGTAGTTCGGTAAGTGACGCTTCCCTGACGCCGAACTCCCCCTGGAGGAGCAGCTGGCGATGAAGACTCCCATGGGAGAGTCTCAACCAGGACGGACGCGAACTCCATTGGCTCGATCTCGTACTTCGACAGAAGACGGGAGAGGTTGGGGAGAAACAGACTCTACTCGCTTTCGAACTCCACCGCCGATGATGAAGATGGAAGGCTGAAGGTGGACGGTCCGATCATCTGATTAATCGGATTCGCAATCGGAATCGAACCAAACCTCGCCAAGCGAGCCGAATAATCGCAATCGGACTGCCGAATTTTTTAGACCGATTTGCGATTAATCCAGGTCATCGTCGTCTTTTTTTTTCGGTAATTGTTAATCGGACTTCGTTTTTTTTTTTTTTTTTTCCGAATCGTGTCCACCTCTGGCTGAAGTCCCCCGTCGAAGAGCCGATGACCCTGGACGAAGGGATCTGCCACCATTTCGAGTTTAAGGCTTCTCAGATGACGTCACACATCCAGCCATCCATGTATTTATGCATGTAAATATGTGTGTATACATACATTATATATATGTATATATATATATATATACATATATATGTATATACATGTGTGTATATATATGTATATATATATACACGTATATATTGCTTGAAACCACAAGGAAATCAAAGATCGGAATACTGAACGTTTTAGCCTATTTAAGACATTTTCAAAGTACATAGTATCACAACAAAGTACAGCTTAAATACAATAGTGTAGAGACCAGGAGAGGTCACTCAACATAAATACATAAGGATTGTTTTACAAATAGATAAAAATAGAAATAATAAATATTGATAACAAGAATAAATGAATTATGTGATTACTGTTGCATATACATATATATATGTATGTATGTATATATGTGTGAGTGTGTATTTACCTAGTTGTATTTTACGGAAAGGTGAGCTATGCTCGTAGTGTCCTGCCTTCATATCTCGTTTTATCTAGACTGTTTTTAAATTCGTGTATCGTTTTTGCACACACCACATTTTCATCTAACTTGTTCCAAACGTCTATTACCCTGTGGGGAAAGCTGTTCTTTTTCAGGTCTCTTCTATAACTGTCTTTCTTGATTTTCTTTCCGTGTCCTCTTGTATTTCTACTATCCCATTTTATTAGATCCTCTCTATCAATAGTTTCTATGCCTTTCATGATTCTATAAATAGTTATCAAGTCTCCTCTCTCTCTTCTTTGTTCTAATGTCTGTAGCTCAAGTTTTGCTAGTCTCTCCTCATATGATAGTTCTGAGAGTGTTGGTGCCAATTTCGTAATTGCTCTTTGTATTCTTTCAAGTTTTGTTATACATTTTTTTCTATTTGGTGACCACGTCGTCGCTGCATACTCCAATCTTGGTCTTATCAAAGTGACCAGTATTCTCTTCACCATTTCTTCGTCCAGGTATGTAAATGCCACTTTGATTGTTCTTATTGAATTATAAGTTTCTCCAATTTTTTTTTTATATGTTTCTCAGGGGTATTATTCATAATAATAACTCCCAGGTCCTTCTCATTTTCTACTTCTCTAATTTCTTCCTCTCCCAATTTATATGATTTCACTATTTTTTTTTTTTGCTTCCAAATTCCATTATGCTACACTTCTTGATATATAATTCCATCTCCCACTTCCTACTCCATTCCCATATTTTATTGAGATCACTCTGTAGCAACTCACAGTCTTCTACAGTATTAACTTTTTTCAACAATTTTGCATCGTTAGCAAAGAAGCTCATATAACTTTCAATTCCTTTATCCATATCATTAATATATATATAGCAAACATTATTGGAACCAGAACTGTTCCTTGTGGAATTCCGCTAATCACTTCATCCCAATTAGAGTGTCTCTTATCACCACTCTCATTTTTCTTTCATGCAAGAAGTCTTCCATTCACTTCAGAAGTTTGCCCTGTATTCCTCCTACAGTTTCTAATTTCTTTAGCAATTTCTTATGTGGCACCTTATCGAAAGCTTTTTTTAAGTCTAGAAATGCACAATCAGTCCATCCATCTCTTGTATTACATCTATTAGCCTTGAATAGAAACACATTAAGTTTGTGACGCATGACCGTCCTTGTCTAAATCCAAATTGCCTTGGATATAGTACGTTGTTTTTTTCCAAATGCCTTACTCATCTAATTTTGATCATTTCTTCACAAATTTTAGCTATCGTACTTGTAAGAAAGGCCGGTCTATAGTTAGTAGGGTCTTCCTTGTTTCCCCCTTTATATATTGGTACTATATTTGCTTTTTTCCAGTCTTCTGGAACTTTTCCTCCTTTCTATGAACTGCTTATTAGACTATGTATTTTGTCTGTTAGTTCATTCCTGCATTCTCTCAAAATCCATTTCATCTGGTCCATGCGATTTTCTGACATCGAGATTACTTAAGTGATTCATCATTTCATTCCTTGTTACATCCCACTCAGTATCTCTAGGTCTTATCTCTATTGTATTTCCCTAGCCTATATATTTCTTCAATTTCTTTTCCTGTTTCTTGTTCATCCTCTTGGACTACTTCTAATATCTTGTTTACCTTTTCCTTCTCCTCTTTGACTCTCGTATTCCTATTTAGATTATGCTTCTCTTCCATTCCTAATATAATTATACATTTCTTTTTGTCCGCTAAGTCTCTTACTATATTCTCCTTCTCTCTCATCATTTTAATAACTGTGTCCTTAGTTTGTTTTTTCATCTGTTGTGTCATTATATCTCTAAATAAAATTTTGTTGTTCTCTTGGACTTTTCTCCAACCCTGTACCTCTTTTGCTATGGACTCCTTATTCTCTTTATTATTCTTTAATTCCTCATTCTCATCTTTTACTTCTTTTAACTGTATTTCTAATTCTTCTATTTCTTTATTCAGGTTTTGATTCTCCTGCTTTAATTCTTCCAATCTATCAACTCTTTGTGTAATCTGTGTAAGTTGGCTGAACCTAACCTTCCGCTGTTCGTTCATTTTCTCTAGTTTTTCCTCTAGACTTGATAATCGGGGGAGTTTAGCATCCCCTCCCTCATTAAATCCATGGAAATTATCATCTCCACTTTCTATTGTGTTGTTCTTATCTATATTTCTAATTTCATTGCCTTTACTGATATTTTCAACTTCACCTGCGTCGCCTGCAGCCCTTTTGTTGACATTCCTTCTGACGTCCGGGGAGCACGTTCGTTTCCTTCCTCATTTCCTTCCATTTTTCTCAATAATCCCTCCCTTTCTCCTTTATCTTCACCTTCCCACTACACCGCGAGCTTTCCCCTTCCCTAATAATACAACAAAGGTATTCCCTAGTTGAGATCGACAAAATTTGAAGTTTTCCTGGAGTTCCAAACTTCGCTGTCACTTCGACCGTCGTGTGTGTGTGTGTGTGTGTGTGTGTGTGTGTGTGTGCGTGTGTGTGTGTGTGTGTGTGTGTGTGTGCGTGTATGTGTGTGTGTGTGAGTGATTCACCTTGGTCTTTGGATCACGTGTTGGACCCGTGATCGACAGCTATTTCCCTCCCGGAAGAGAGCTCAGAGCTCGTATGACCGATCTATGGGTAATGCGATGATCTTACACGCACACACACACTCAACTCCCCGCCCACGAGAGTTGGAGTAACGACTCAAAGCGCACTGATACTGAATTAATTTCAGCCCTGGGCAGGATTCGAGCCTGGTACCGCCAGTACCGCCATACTGACAGTCCGGGATTCTACCAACCGAGTGTGTGTGTGTGTGTGTGTGCGCGCGCGTGTGAAGTTATAGCATTACCCATAGATTGGGCCATTTACGAGCTCTGAGCTCTCATCCGGGAGGGCAACAGCTGTCGACCACGAGTCCATCACATGATCCAAGGTCACGATGATGACATACACTCTCTCTCTCTCTAATCCGGATTTGCCCTCATTAGAGGAGAGAAGAGAGAGAGAGAGAGTTTGACTTGATTGCCGTGTTCAAAGCTGTGAAAGAAGTGGAAGGCAATCGACAAAGGTCTCTGACGATCACCAGAGGGCTTAAGAACTTAAGAACTGAAGAGACTTTAAGAGACCATAAGGTCTACACTAAGCAGTTCCATGTCCCTTACCACCTGCCATCCCCATCCATAAAGTTGTTTCGTCTTAAAACAACCAATAGCTTCATCGCTCACTACATGGTTACTAAGTTTATTCCGTTCATTAACTACTCTGTTAGTAAACCAATTCTTGTCTCTTTACTTTTTTAAAACGAAATTTTGTCCAATTTGATTCCCTTATTACGATTCCTGGGATGACGTGGCAGAGGTTGGCGCGGTCGTGTGAATCATGGAATGCTATGAAAGAGGCTTTTGTTCAGCAGTGGACTCAGGATGACTGATTTGATTGATTGATTGATTGATTGGCTACGAGTCACCTGCAGTCTAACGGTGGTATTCTTAAAAAAAAAAAAAAAAAAAAAAAAAATCTTTCCTTACATAAATCTAATATAAATCCTTGGAAGGGAAAGATTTGTATAAGGATTTTTTTTTTTTTTTTTTTTTAAGAATACTACCGTAAGGTTCTTACGGTGGCACTCTTAATAAAATCTTTCCTTATATAAATCTTTCCCTTCCAAGGATTTATATTAGATTTATATAAGGAAAGATTTTTTTTTTAAGAATAGCACCGTGGGATTGAAAAGGACAGGGTGTTTCAAAAGTATCAAGTAATACATTTCTCATACAGATGCGTCGATGTGTTCAATAACGTGGATGATTAAACAGCGAGGTTACGTAACGTAAATAAATTTAAAGTCAAGTTCGACTGACATAGACACAGAGACGGGACTCCGCGAGCGTAGATGTTTGTCCTTTGTGTTATGGTTAGGTAGAAAACGATCTAGAAAGAATAAATGAATACGTAAATGAATGTAAATAAATAAATAAATATAAATATATTAATAAATAAACAAGTAAGTGAATAGATAAATGAACACAAATATGTCATTAAATAACTTAGCATAACTAAACATGAATAAATGAGCAAATAGATTAATGAATAAATAAATATATTAAATAATTAGATAAATAAAAAGATGAAATACAAAGCGAGAAGCCTACGCCAGGAGGCACTGAACTGCAACCAAAGCCTCTTAGCCCTCTAGATGGTGAAGGTGGCCCTCACCGGTTCCCTAAGGATTCGAACCCGGACCTCTTCTGGAGGTATTTCTAATTTGCGGACTTGCGGAATTTGCAGATCATGCGCGAAGATGTTATGTTAGGTTAAGGTTAGGTTAGGGTTGGGTTGGGTTAGGCTAGATTAGGGTTAGGTTAGGTTCCGCATGATCCGCAAATTTCACAAATACCACAAGACCGCAAATTCCGAAAGTCTGCAAACGATAAATGCCCGGAGGTAGGAGATAATACAGAAACCATTGCGGCACACCACGTAACGAAATAGATACATGGAACCACATGGAACTTAGGTACTGAAGGCCGTTGTTGGTTGTGGTGGTGATACAATAGAGGTGGTAGTGGTGATAGTGATGGTGGTGATAGAGGTGGTAGTAGTGGTGATAGAGGTGATACAGTAAAGGTGGTGATAATGATAGAGTTGGTAATGGTGATAGAAGTGGTGTGATAGAGTTGATGGTGGTGATAGATGTGGTGGTGATACAGTAGACGTGGTAGTGGTGATAAAGGTGGTGGTATTAGAGGTGGTTATGGTTGTCGTTTGCCCAAAATCCCACCGTATTATCAATCTGGAGTACCGGAAAGAAGCGAACCGTCTCCCTCTCCCTCTAGCCAGCCCCTCCAACCCAGTTATGTTGCGTTGGCTGTCTGTGTGCTGCCAGTGTTGCTGGCAAGGTGATCCGCCAATTATGTGTCAGGAAGATATTAAGGAACAAAAGAGAGACGTGGAAAGATGTACAACAGAAAGCAGATCGTTACTATACAAAAGAGGCACAAGAGAGGCATAATTTATCTGAAAAAATACGTTTCGAGTCTGTTGATGGTGTCCATGTTCAAAGAAAATTGCACTTGTTTTTAATATATTGACTAGGCAAACTGTACACGTTTTAGGTTTAAGAAGGAAATAATCAAGAACTGGTTTACCAATAAAGTGGTTAACAAATGGAATAGACTTAGTAACTATTTAGTTAGTGAGCACTGAAATTATCGGTTTTTTATTAAGAGAAGATGAGAATAAGGATAAGGATGAAAGGTGGTAAAGGACATGGTACTGCCTAGTGTAGGCCTTATGGTCTCTTGGAGTCTCTTCCATTCTTATGTTCTCATTTGCACGTCTAGGGCATAATGTAGTCTGCATGTGGCCTACATGCATAGGAAGCGCTGACGCCGCCAAGAGAGTAGAAACTTAAATGTAGTCTGCATGTGGCCTACATGCATAGGAAGCGCTGACGCCGCCAAGAGAGTAGAAACTTAGTTCCATTTGTCCTTACTTTGGCTTCTGGACAGAATTAACCTTTTCACGACTGTTCGTGATTTGTATCGATTCTGTCTGCTGACAGACGATTCTATTCAGGTCAGGAAACAATACACCCTTACTGTCCGGAGCAACGGTTCAATTACAGTGTTAGACAATGAAGGCGTTCACATACAACCGCGCTTTTTTTTTTTTTTTTTTGACATCTAAAAACGAAACGACATGTGAAGACGGCGCCTTTATTAGTAAGACGTTTAGCTTATTACAGTTTAATAAAATACATAATACAGCAACACTCCTCCGCCCCGCAGAAAAAAAAAATATATACATGTATACATATACCAAGGACTTTTCCCCCCTTACAATGGAGGTAGCCAAAGTCAAAGACATAAATCCACTCCCACCCATTTCATCCCCACATACTCCACTCCCAATCACCACCCCCACCCTCCTTTTTTCTTGACTCAAAAAAAAAAAAAAAAAAAAAAAAAAAAAAAAAAAAAAAAAAAAAAAAAAAAAAACAAATCAAATCACTTAAGCTACTTGTGCATGGTTCTCCTCTCGTCTGAATGAAATCGCCTGGCGACAGCTAGAACTAGCATACAAGTTCAAGACACCGTGGTCCGTGATAAAGGCGCGTTTTTCTCGGTGCGATTATCGCTCAACGATGATCGTTCATGACTCAACGATAATCGTACAACGATTATCTAGAGCAGGGGTTCTCAGCCTTACTTGGCCCATTCACCTCTTTCACCATTTGTCAGAATGTCATTCCCCCCTCCTTTCCAAGATTGTCTGTTTCAAAAGGTGCATTCTAAATAATATGCAGATATTACTAAAAACCCTTTTATTTTTTCCAAATTAGTATATATTTTTCCCAAATTAGTATAAATCCAGCCCAGGTGACAGGCCAGATAGGCCAAAACCTATAATTGCTTTCCTCACCCCGTAAGCTGACTGCGGTCACAAATCACCCCCAGAAATCCCAAAATTCCCCCCAGGGGGTGAATTTCACCCCTAATGAGAACCCCTGATCTAAAGCATTAATTCTTTGATTTCAGCGCCTCTAGCGGCAGTCGCTCGAAGCAAAACAACCCCATCACTCAAAAACAAAGAAATAATGCTATAGACAGTCCCACCTAGCAAAACGTGCCTTAAGTCGTGACAGCATAAGCGTTTTCATTCTTCTCGAAGCTCCCAGGTAGACACCCTCACCATCTTCATAAACAGGTAGAAGTTATGTATATGACACAACTGCGACGTGCGTAGACATGTTGGTATCGATTTCTTGGATTTACAAAGGATTATAAAGGCGGAGCATGCCGACAGGAGACCTTTTGGTCCATAACTAGGTCGGATGCGAATATATATATATACATATATATATATATATATATATATATATATAATATATATATATATATATATATATATAATAAAAATAGATAAAATGTAAAATATATATATATATAGATAAAATAGAATAAAAATTATAATAATATAAATAATGATAAACAAACAGGTAAATAGTAAATAATAATAAACTGACAAATAAATAATAATAAATGGAAACCAAGCTAATAATAAATAAACAGACAAATAATAACAAACAAATAATCAAACAATATAAAATAAATGGCAGTCATTACAGTATCTTGCTTAAATGTTTATCTGAACGAAGGTATGTTTACAGAGTACTTCTTCTTACCATCGTATTCTAAAAGATTGTACAGTTGGGAAAATATTATCAGGATATTTGCCAGAAATACACAAAATTGCCATGTTTGATCATGGTTGTCTTTGGTATGGCGATGTTTTGAAAATCCCAGCCAATACTTATTTATATCTATTTAATCCTAAATAATCTAAAATAACCTAACTTGACCTAAGGTATCAGAAAAATCGGTTAAATGACGACAATATTACCGTCTTCATTTACCGTGAAAAGAAAGTTAATTGATGTTTTAATCGTATGCTAGGTGCTATGTATGTTTTTGGTTTTAAGGCTTTAAGTCGCGTATGTTTATTAACAACAACGTCGACCAGCCGTAGATCTTTATTTTTATTTTTGGAGAATGGCGATGGGCCAGTTTTCTACGTAGTTGTCATTATGGACGTCCGCAGATTTTTTTTTTTTTTTTTTTTTTTTTTTTTTTTCTTATGGATGGGCAAGAATTATTGTGTTGTATCTTACAGGAAGGGG
>NC_134814.1:1857149-1897149 GCF_046742065.1 Oratosquilla oratoria
TTAAACACGTGACTTAAGGTATTTGAAGAGACCAATAGGAAATGAAGGAAGAATAAACGTTTCGTCTATCAAGATATCTTCAGGGTCAAACAGTATTCTGTCCTCCAGATGAACAAAAAACATTAGACAACGCTCTAGTTTAGCATCTCTACAGAGGCGACCAAGCATCAGACGATTTTATTCGGTTAGGAGAAAGGAAAGGCTAGGGCAAGGTTACAGAATCAGCAAGATGGGTAATACATGTTTCATTTGATTTCTTAAATGCAAAAGTACATTTTCCTTGTTTTCTTTATTTCAGAATGAAGCAACTGCTACTACTTTTAGGAAGCCTCCTGCTGGCCTTGAGAGCAGGTATGTATTTTTTTTTTTTCTTCAGCATGAGCTGAGGGTGCCCAACATCTCTGATAAATATCTGGTGCTCTCTGATAAATTGACTAAATCCTTTAGGCTTCATTTTAAAATGGCTCACCACAGTAGAGCCACTGGCATAAGAGGAAAAATGCTGGAATGGATTTGAGCGAGGATTGGTGACAAAAAAAAAAAAAAAAAAAAAAAAAGGGTCTCCATTGACGGTGTAAAATCCAAAGGGGCAGTGTTACTAGTGGAGTTTCCCAGGGCTCTGTTTTGGGTCCCTTATTGTTTATGTATATAACCTTCCTGGTCAATAGGATTAATAGTGACGTTAGTAAGTTTGCTAATGACACTAAAATAGGATGCCATATTAGGTCGGTGGAAGATGCTGGAATACTGCAGTAGGATTTTTTTTTTTTTTTTTATGGCTGAAGAAATGGAAAATGGATTTCAATATTTCAGAGTGCAGTGTGTTAAACGTAGGATTACACAACCCAGCTAACAGGTATAACTTAGATAACGCCATATTAAAACAGAATGTGAAAAGGATACGGGAGTGGCAGTGAGTTTGGACCTCAAATCCAGGAAGTAGTGCATCGGTGCAAGGAATATGGAGAACAGGGCATTAGGATTTGTCGCTAGGACGGTTGCAGACAAAAGTGCAGTTAGTCATTAAATTCTATCTGGCGATAGTTAGACTCATCCTTGACTATGCGGTGCAGCTTTGGTCTACGTCCTATAGAATGAATCTTAGTTCACTAGAATCAGTACAGATGGAAATGACCAAAGTAATACAAGGACTTTGAAATTTAACATACGAAGAAGGCTTAGGCATCTTAACTTACATTTCCTGGAAAGACGAAGAGTGCAAGGTGATAGAAGTATTCAAATGGATCAAGGGCACTGTAGGTAAGGTCATCATATTAAGACAGTAGGGCAAGACTCGTAGTAATGGATTTAGATGAGACAGAATTAGGTTTAAGAAGAAAATAAGCAAGAATTTGTATACCAACAGAGTGGTTGACGACTGGAATAGACTTAGTAACCATTTTGTGAACTTTATGGAGAGGGACGACAGGTGACAAGGGACATGGAACTGCCTAGTGTTGGCGTTATATTCTTTTGCAGTCCCTTCCATTCTTATGCAGGGAGATAGGCAGGTAGGAGAGAAGGCTCGAGAGGAGACAGGCTCTAACAGATAGAGACAAAGTGAGTATCTAACCCTTGAGCTACTAGATCAAGTGATAAGTCGGAGGCGCAAGGAAGAATAGAAGTTTGCGTTTGTAAGCTACAGAGAGCTTTGACCTTGTCGAACCACAGACTTCTGTCTTGCTGTTGGAGGTGATGTAATACTCCAGGGTAGCACGATGACTTGGCTGCCCTGATTTTCTTGATAACTTTATTCCTCAGGGACCTGAACAGGGCGTGGTCAGTATGACACACCTTGTTGCGTTACTTGATGAGTTGTTTCAGGCGTGGGCTGCCTGATGGTTCCACAGAGAAGTCATTGGCGGGGGAAAAAGTGAAAGGCTTCAGTCGTTGTTGTGGAGTAGTTCCTACACTTGATTTTCACATCCTCTCTTTCCAAAACTTCCCTCCATGGCAGACTCAGGCATAGGGTGGTGGTATCAAGTGACCCTTTGCCTTCGCTTGGAGGTGCTAGGTGCCGGTGTGTGTGTGTATGTATGTGTGTGTGTGTGTGTGTGTGTGTGTGTGTGTGTGTGTGTGTGTGTGTGTGTGTGTGTGTGTGTGTGTGTGTGTGTGTGTGTGTGTGTATGTGTGTGTGTGTGTGTGTGTGTGTGCGTGTTTACCATAGTCTAAGATTACCTGTTGGTCTTGTGATCGACAGCTATTTTCTTCCCGGACGAGAGGTCAGAACCCACATGTGGCCTGATCTATGGTTAATTTTGTGACCTTTACACGCACATAGGCACGACGATGCTGCCACCAGTACCATGTAAGCAATAGGGCAGCTAGATGGTACCATAATCATCGTCGCCGCCGAATGGCATCATAGCACACACACACACACACACACACACACACACACACACACACACACACACACACACACACACACACACACACACACACACACACACACACACACACACACACACACACACACACACACACACACACACACACACACACACTCACATGCAAACATATATTCAAACACATACGGAAACACACGCATGCAGACATACACGAAAACACACATGCAAACACAGGCATACGTACACTAACGCACACACACACACACAAACACACACACACACACACAAACACACACACACACACAAACACACACACACACACACACACACACACAATCACACACACACACGCGCGCGCGCGCACGCACGCAAACAAGGTGGGGTGCGCATGTGTACCATCGCCAGCACGTATAACTGTTACACTGGTTGGACAGTAGGTAGTTTACTTGGTACAGTGAAACGGTGTTAATAGGACGGAACAAACAACATTATAATGACCAGTTTAACATTTTAGGAATTTCCACTATATTTATGAAGTTGATATGCGTGTGTGTGTGTGTATAGATATGATTGATGAGATAAACACCACATGAGGACGGAGCCTTTATTTGTACGACGTTTCCGTCCTCATATGGTGTTTATCTCGTCAATCTTGTCGGCAAACACACACACACACACACACACACACACACACACACACACAAGCATATAGATATGATATTGATATGACGAATAAATCATCATTGACCAATATCAACCGTAGTCAAGCAGCGGCTGGTGGAGAGTAGTGTGGATAGGTGGACGGGCACCTGCTGCTTGACTATTGTAGGCAGACCTGTGAATGTGAATTCGAATTTTACTATAGAAAGTTTACAAGTCTAGGGCACAGAACGGGGTGAATGCGTGGATGTGGCGTGAATGCGCCCCAGTATTTATGAATGTCTTTAACGTATCCTATTTTATCGTGCTGCATCCTGACCTTATCCTCCGTCAGTGAGGGTGAAAATCATTAATCTACCACGGTAAAGAGATAATGGATCAAATGAAGTCTGTATACAACAAGTGTATTGAGTAACACAATATGTTCAATAATGGATTCATCCACCTCCCATGTGTGTGTGTGTAAGAGAGAGAGAGAGAGAGAGAGAGAGAGAGAGAGAGAGAGAGAGAGAGAGAGATTCACTAAGATCTTGGATAAGTAAAGCAGCAACGACTGCAACAGCACTGTAGTCGAGAGGCCAAACGCAGAGTATGGGATCCAATATATTTGACGTTTCGCCTAGCCGGGCTTCTTCAGAAATAACCCTGCTGGGCGAAACGTCAAATATATTGGATCCCATACTCTGCGTTTGGCCTCTCGACTACAAGATCTTGGATCACGAATGTCCGATCAGAGAAGCTCGAGTAATGGAATGACGATGTGTTTTCTTTCTTTCTTTCCAGAGGGTTGGGACGAGAGTCATCATTTCTTCAAATGCCACACGGAGAAGGAGTTCATAGAAAACCGCATGCCCAACAACCTGGACAACCTGGTGGCCCTCGTCGAGAAGTGGGAGAAAGCGAACTTCAAGAACCCCTATGACATGGCCAATGCCCTTCTGAAAAGGTATGAGAAGGATCAAGCCCATTGCACTCCTCATTGAAGGCCCCTACACACTGTCAGTCATGATTGCACAATATTCATGATTGCGCAAGCATATCCTGTGTGAGTGGGTGTGATTGAGTGTTTACGCAGATGATTGAGGAATTTCCAACACTGTTTGATTTTGTAAGATCAAGCATAGTAGTGACACCATCATGAGTGATAGTTAATGGCGATGATCGCGCCAACAGCTCAGTCTTTCCTTTGTTATAACCATGGCGAGCACACAGGACACTCAGGAATTTTAGAGGGAGTTCATCCAACTCCACAAACTCCAAGA
This sequence comes from Oratosquilla oratoria, assembly GCF_046742065.1. NCBI lineage: Eukaryota > Metazoa > Arthropoda > Malacostraca > Stomatopoda > Squillidae > Oratosquilla > Oratosquilla oratoria. The sequence continues at coordinate 1,861,423 of NC_134814.1, forward strand.
GGTAAGAAATGATTGCTCAATCTTACTGATAGTGTGTGGCCCAAACACTGCTTGCACAATCTCGATGACTGTGCAATCATGATTGACAGTGTATAGGGGCCTTCAGGGACATGCCGGGACATCTCCCTGCTGTCCCACCGACCCATCCATCCCCATAACACGTCCACACAACACTAAACACTGAGAGACGGACGGGCGACACAACATACACTATACTACAACAAATACTTCGCAGCACAGACCAAGAAGAAGAGACATTGTGGCAAGTTGAAGAAGGTTGAAAAAGAAGACACGGGTCTAGTTCCGAGTTTATTCCTGAACGGTTTCGCTCTAAGCTGATTCAGAGGAATGTTTCTCTGTGGTGAAGTTAGCGGTATACATTTGCGAACCGACTCCACGTTCCCACAATGTAGAAAGGACAAGCGGGTGGTCGGACAAATGTATACAATAAGTCATTACAATTAAAACGACGATTAACAGTTCTGGGGTGTCATAAGTGTTGTCCGAAATGTGGAAATGTACCTGTTAAATCCAAATTGTTTAAAAATTAGGTGGAAAATCCAAAAATGTCGCTGTGGAGATGGGATGAAAAAAATTATCCGATGTGTGTATTTACCTAGTATTTACCTAGCTGTATCTTACGGGAAGGGGAGCTATGCTCGTGGGATCCCGTCTTTGTATCTCGCAGTGTCTAGTTTGCTTTTAAATTCGTGTATAGTTTTTGCACACACTATTGTTTTATCCAGTTTGTTCCAGATATCAACCACTCTGTGTGTGTGGAAAATGTTTTATCAGGTCTTCTATAACTATCCTTTTTGAGTTTCTTATCATGTCCTCTTGTATTCATCTTATCCCAATTTAGTAAGTCCTCTCAATCAAAGACTTCTGTGCCTTTCATGATTCTATAAATGGTCAGCAGGTCGCCTTTTCTCTTCTTTATTCCAAAATCGGTAATTTCAATTTAGCCAGTCTCTCCTCATATGGCAGGTTTGAAAGTGTTGGCGCCATTTTCGTGGCTCCTCTCTGGATTCGTTAAATTTTCTTTATATATTTTTTTGGTACTGAGTGAGCATAGTGTCGCAGCATACACCAGTCTAGGCCTTATTAGTGTGTTTAGTATTTTTTTAACCATTTCTTCGTCTAAATAGGTAAAAGCCACCTTTATTGATCTCAGCAAGTTGTAAGATTCTCCGACAATTTTGTTTATCTGTTTATCAGGGGATATGTCATTTCAGATAATTACTCCCATGTCTTTTTCAGGTCCTACTTTCTTACTTCTTTTGTTTCAATTTCATATTGTCCTGGTATTCTTTTTTTTTTTTCCGAACTCCATTATGGTACATTTCTTTATGTTGAAGTCTACTCCCCAGTTTTGGCTCCATTTCCAAACCTTGTTTAGGTCTCTTTGTAGTGATTCACGATTCGTTTCAGTATTAACTTACCTCAACAACTTAGTATCATCTGCAAAGAAGTTCATGTAACAATCCACATATTCATCCATGTCATTCACATAAATAGCGAATACTAATCCCTGTGGAACTCCACTAATCACCTCCTCCCAAGCCGAACTCTTTTATCTGAGCACTACTCTCATTTTTCTGCCATGCAAAAAATCCTCCATCCAGTTCAGTAATTTGCCTTGTATCCCCTCTATGTTTTCCATTTTTTTTGTTTTTTTTTTAATAATCTTTTGTGTCTTTTGTGTGGTACTTTGTCGAAGGCTTTTTATAAATCAAGGAAAGCACAATCAGCCCACCTTCCCTTTCTTGTATTACATCTATTAGTCTTGAATAGAAACAGATTAAGTTTGTGGCACATGATCTTCCCTGTCTGAATCCAAATTGTCTTGGGTTTTATTGTTTTCCTCCAGGTGTTTTATTCGTCTATTCTTGATATTTTTTCACAAATTTTGGCTACAGTGCTTATAAGGGAGACCGGTCTGTAATTTGTTGGTTCTTCTTTGTTTCCTCCTTTATATATTGGTACAATATCTACATTTTCCCAGCCCTTCTTTACATTCCTTTAGTATCCAATTTACAATCCCGTTACGACTGTGTGATTTCTTGTCATCAAGGTTCGTTAGTTGATCCCAATGCTGTACTTTTTCTCTAGAGAAAACTGACTTGAAGTGGTTGTTCATGACTTCAGCCATTTCTAAATCTTCTGTATATCCTATATTTACATGGCGTAGTTTCACAATTTCCTGCTTATTTCTAAGTTCACCATTCACATATCTATAGAATATTTTTTTTTCTATAATGACTTTTTCGTAGTTTCTTTTTTCCTTTCTGCGCATTTTTACATATTCATTTCTATAGTTGATATATATATGTCACTTTCCAGTTTTATTATCTTTTTTCCATCTTTTCCAAGCTTTATCTCTTTTATCTTTCGCCTCACTGCATATTCTGTTGAACCAGCACTTAATGTACACCTTTTCCTGTTCCTGTCTTGGTACGTATCTATTCACTCCTTCATTATAAATTTCCATCAAAATCATCCATTTCTCTTCCACTTGTGTCTCTTCTTTAAAAAGTTTTCCTAATTTGCATTTTGAAAGAATTTCTTAAGTTTCCCAAAGTCCGTTTTGTTTTACATCAGTCTTTCTTTTCTGTATTTCTCATTTCTCTCCATATACATTCCTCCTTTAGTTTAACCTTTATTAGTATGTGGTCACTCTTTCCAAATGGTGTCTTATATTCAATTTTATTCACAATTTCAGGTTCTATTGTAAATAGTAATTCTAGTCTCGACGGTTCTTCATTACTTCTATATCTGTTTCTTTTTTTCTATCCATTGCGTTATAGTATGTTCTATGGCCATGTCTAGTAATACATTTCCCCACAGATCCTCTCCGCCTTTCACTGTCATCTCTTCTTAACAGATTTCCTTGCAGTTAAAATATTCCATAAGTACCAGGTTACCTCCATCCTCCATCCTTCGTCACATTTAAGTTTTTCTTGGCCAAAAACATGATTCCTTCGCCCTGTTTCTCGTTTCTGTTTTTTATCCAATTATTATATAACCTGTGTCCAACACTATTTGGTGGTAGCGGACACCTTAATTTCGTCTCCACAATTCCCATTATGTCTGTTTTTTTTTTTTTTTTCTGACAGGTAATCAATTAGTTCACTCAGTTCTGAGATTAATCCGTCAATATTAGTATAGGCCATTTTTTTCTCCATCCCATTTTCTGTTTGGTTTTGCTTACCTTGATGTACATTTTCTCATTCTCATGTCTAAGACTCTCCAATAGAACTCCTTGCTTTCGGTCTCCATTTTTTTCGTGTTTTTATTTATCTATTTATTTATTTATTTATTTATCTATTTATTTGTTTGTTTATTTATTTCTAGCTTCATCTCTTATTGTCTTCTCTCTTTCTCTTTCCTCATCATTCATTTTTCTTTTTATCCATATACTGTTGTAGTGTTCACTCTTTGCTAACTTACCTGATTTTGCCAGTATGTCTTCTGCTACCCTTTGTGATCCTAGTTTTATATTTAGAAGTCGATTCTTTTTCTTTAGAATATTGTCCCATCCTATATACTTCTTCTATTTCTTTTTCTATATCTTGGTCATCGTCTTGCACTTCTTTTAGAATTATTTTTGACATTTCTTTTTCTGTTTTTTTTTTCTCAAGTACCTAACCAAACCATATTTTTCCTTTAGTCCATATAATACAATGCACTTTTTTCTATCTACTATATCTCTGACCCAATTTGTGTTTTCTTTGATTACTTGAATAAGTGTGTCCTTTCTATTCCCCTGCATCTGTTGCTGTACTGTTTCTTTAAAAGATATCTCCGTTTTTTGTTGTTTTTTCATTCCATTTCTTAATCTTCTGCAAATTTTCCTCACCTTCAATTCTTTCAGACAATGCCTGTACTTTGTGATTTACTTCTTTTTTTAAATTTTCACTATTGGTAGTGTCATTGTTTTTCTTCTTTTCGTTTTCACATTTAACCTCTATTAATTCTTTTTTTAATTCACTTAACTCGTTATTTATTTCGGAATTATTCTTCTTTAGTTCACATACCTCTCTATCGACTTCAAAATAGTCTTTCCTTAAAATCACAATCTCTTTAATTCCATGAATTCTCTCTCCCACGAGTTTCTATTAAAATTCGTCTCCCTTCCCATGTCTATGATTTGACTCAAATTTCTTTGTTCGTACTTACCAAAGCCAGATAATAGGTCATCGCCGTACAATCTATCAATTCCCCTTGGGTTTTCAAAGCCTCTTTTTACATTTAGATCTGCGTTTATGTCAACATTCGAATCAAACTCGTCGCCGTTTTCTCCTGATCCGCCTTGGTTCCCTTGCATTTTCTCACGATAGACACGTTCAACACTGCACAGAGATGATTTTGGGCAACCACAAGTGCTCCCCTCCCACTCAATACAACCCAGGCCTCTTACTTTCCTTGCACTGTTGAGAATTTTCGTCTTATTTGGCAGCCTGCGGAACTCTAGTTGACAGCTGCTGACAGCTCGGTGGTTCATTCGTGTGTGTGTGTGTGTGTGTGTGTGTGTGTGTATTCACTTGGTCTTTGGATCACGTGTTGGATTCGTGATCAACAGCTATTTCCCTCCTGGAAGAGAGCTCAGAGCTCGTAGGTCCGATCTATGGGTAATGCTATGACCTTGCACACCTTGTGTGTGTGTGTGTGTGTGTGTGTGTGTGTGTGTGTGTGTGTGTGTGTGTGTGTGTGTGTGTGTGTGTGTGTGTGTGTGTGTGTGTGTGTGTGTTTGTGTACAGTGTGTGTGTGTGTGTGTGTGTGTGTGTGTGTGTGTACAGTGTGTGTGTGTGTGTGTGTGTGTGTGTGTGTGTGTGTGTGTGTGTGTGTGTGTGTGTGTGTGTGTGTGTGTGTGTGTGTGTGTGTGTGTGTGTGTGTGTGTGTGTGTGTGTGTGTGTGTGTTTTTCGCAAGCCAAAATAGGAGTAGATAAAGGTGTACGTTCCAAAGGGGGTGGTGATAGCGGTCTTCGGGATGTCGTCTAGATGTATCGGAGCCCAGTAGTAGCCCTTCAGAAGGCCTGGTGTCTAGAATATCTTAGCGTCGTTGAAATATGTGGTGACGTCGGCGATGTTCAGAAGTGGGTAATGGTCAGGTTTCGTCATTATGTTCAGCTGCTGATAGTCTCCGCAGGTGGAGAGGTGAGGACGAAGGACTGGGGGGCCTTTTGGCAAAGGCCCAGCCCTTCCATCTCTTGGAAGGTTTTCTTGTCGGCGACGAGTTTCTCTTGTGGGAGGCGGCGGTATTTGGCAAACACTGGGGGCCCAGACGTCTTGATGTAATGGTAGACTCCATGTTTAGCTAGCGTCTGTGGCGTCTGCCGCAGCTCAGCCTTAGACGTCGGGGAATTCAGTGAGCAGGTGGACGTAGGGCTGTCTAGTGTCGATGGCGTCGACCGTGGGTTGTTGTTGTGCGGTTTGCAGGGGCGTCGAGGCGTATGCTGTTGCGCAGACCAGGCGGTTGTTGGTGACGTCGACCAGTAACCTGTAGTGGGTGAGAGGCGTCCTGGAGGCGTCCTGATGTTTACCAGGATGAAGCTCCAGGAGTAGTGGCGACTCCTGAACGTGAGGCGCAGGCGTTTGCACTCGTAGGTAGCGATGGCGGTGCCGTTGGCTGTGGCGAGCCTCACTCCGACGTCCTTGGAGGACCGGCGTTCTCCTGCAGTTGCAAGAAATATGGATCTGCGGATGCCGGTGTCAACAAGTAAACAATGTTTGGAGGTTTTGTCGATGATGTAGAGGCTCGTCGCGCCTGTGAAGCCACCGTGATGGACTGTGGCCCTTTTAGGCGTTTTTTGTCTAGGTGCCGAATCTCTGGCTGGAACTGCTGTTGCGGTGGTGATTTCCTCCTCGTTGACCACGTCGTCAACAGCGTTGACGCCCTGGTTTCTTACTGTGGCGGCGTGGGCGTCGACGAGGTGGTCCGCCTTCCGTGAAACTTCGTCGGTAGTCATGTCCTCAGCGTTGCCAAAGACGGATCGGATGGACGCTGGGGGGCGCAGGATGCTTCGGGGAGGGGGGGGGAGCGATGGGCAGCATCACGAAGTATCTTGAGCTTGGTTTACTGTCCCCTAGTAGTTGCCAGCGGGTAGCGAGGCGTCGGAGGGGCAGCAACAGCGGTGAGGGCAGCAGCAACGGGAGATTGGCTCATTTTGTTGTTCCAAGTCGTCACCAATGCAGTGGCTTTCAGCTACGGTGACAAGGAATACTAGTGAGTCTTATATTGAGTGAACTAGAACTGCCTTACATGCGGCCCGAGGCCTATATTTCTACCACAGGTAAGTGAGCCACTCACCTGAGGTGTGCAAGTGTATTGGGTTGGGTCAGGTCAGGAGGATGCGGAAGATGGTAAGGTTAGGTCATTCCGTCCACGTGGCGTGCAGTGAGACGAGGTTGAAATCTGTACAGCAGGAAACCATTGCGGGAGGTATATGGAATAAGGAAAAACCTGCAAAGAGTATTCAAAAGTTTTCACATGAGTAGTACGGTTTGTGTTAGGATTGGAAATGGTGAGAGTGAGTGGTTGCAGGCAAATATGTAGTTATGTCAGGGTTATATGATGTCACCATGGTTGTTCAATGTTTACATGGATGGGGTGGTAAGGGATTGGACATGGTTATTGAGGGTGGAGGGACGTGCAAAGTGGGCTAGTGTTTGCTTGCTGATGAGACTGCGCTTGTCAGAGGAGGGTCCTAGGCAGTTAGTGGTGGAGTTTGGGAATCCATGTGACAGGAGAAAGCTTGAAGAACCTGTCACGTGATTAGATGCCACTGTCTTTCCTCATGGGTTACTGATTCACCATTGGTCGACTTGGAAATCTGTCCGAAGAGGAGGAGGAGGAGGACCGGATTATGCTGGGTGTCAGTGTCTCTCCTCGCGCGTCGACCATTGGCGAGCCAGCAATCAGGTATTGGGAGAAGCAGGTGAAGAGCGGTTATAAGAGCGAGTCAGCTCAACAGCACTTTATAATACCCCGGCGTCAAGCGCTGCCCTCCAAGCTCCCGGTCCATTTCTCCCGAGCCACGACCACCAATAAACCCCTAATCGCTCGCAATTCGCCCGGTGGCAATAGCCCTCTTTTATACGCTACTATCTTTTCATTTTCCTACAGACATTCTTCCCCTCCCACAAAACCCGATCCCGCGCAAGCGAGGTGGTCTTTCCTTGGATTCCAGATTCCAGAATACCGACTATTGAGACTGACTTAAGTCGAAACCGGTCGAGTATTGTTATTTGTCTAATAAAAACACATCTAGAGTCACATATTTCACTTCCCCTGTCTTCTCATTGGGTTTATGTATATTATATATGTGTATTTTTTCCAGATATAAGAATGATGGTGTTACATTCGAGCCGGACAAGAACCCTAACTGGGCGCAGAGAGAGTCCTGGGACAAGGATAAGCAAGACATGTGCAACCGGTTGGTGCTGATGGACCACACCGTTCCACAAGACCAGTATGAACCCAGGGAAGAGGTGGGTGGTACCCTGTCATAGGGCTGCGGTGGAGGTGGACATTGTCCATACATACATACACACATATACCAAAAGCTTTTCCCCCTACACGGAGGGGGGTAGCCAAAAAGAAAAAGGCATAGAAACCACTCCCACCCATTACATTTCTGATATATTCCACTCCCCTCCACCCTCCTCCCTCCCCCTTATCTTGGCATCTCTTGGTGCAGCAGCATTGTCCATACCTTGATTAAATAATAATAATAATAATGATAATAATAATAATAATAATAATAATAATAATAATTAAATAATGATAATAATTATAATAATAATGATAATAATAATAATGATAGTAATAATAATAATGATAATGAATAATAATAGTAATAATAATAATAATAAAATAACAATAATAATTATAATAATGATAATGATAATAATAATAATAAATAATAATATAGTGATAATAATAATAATGATAATTATAATTATAATGATAATTATAATAATAATAATAATAATAATAATAATAATAATAATAATAATAATAATAATAATAATGATATTAATGATATTAATAATAATAATAATAATAATAATAATAATAATAATAACAATAATAATAAATAATAATAATAATAATAATAATAATAATAATAATAATAATAATAATAATAATAATAATGATAATAATAATAATAATGAATAATAATGATAATAATAATATTAATAATAACAATAATGATAATAACAATAACAATAATAATAATAACAATAATAATAATAACAATAATAATAATAATAATAATAATAATGATAATAATGATAATAATAATAATAATAATAATAATAATAATAATAATAATAATAATAATAATAATAATGATAATAATAATAATAATAATAATGATAATGATAATGATATATGATAAGATAAAATTTGCCGAGTTTTCTGAGGCGTGTGATTATGATGGAATATGGTAAATTGATTGATGGAGGGGATCAAAATAAAGTGATGCAAGTGTCAATATTTAAAAAAGGCATATTTTCTTTAACATAGAGACTTTTTTTTTTTTTTTATCTTTGGGGTAAATGGAATTTTTAATCTTGATTTTTCGTTGGATTCCCGCACCTCCTTACCTCGCTCACTCCTCTTGACTCTTTTTCCTTTCTTCATTTTTCTTCGTTCTCCCTTCTCTATCTCTCTTCCCCCTCTCTCTTCCTTCATTCTCCATTCTTCCTCGCACCCCCACCTCACAATGTTTTTATTGTTCTTTCTCCATTTCTTTCCCTCCCTACCCCGTCTCTCCACCTGCCTTTCTCTTGTTTTCCCTCTCGTTCTTATTCCCCCTTTTTTGACTCTCTCTCTCTCTCTCTTTCTCTCTCTCTCTCTCTCTCTCTCTCTCTCTCTCTCTCTCTCTCTCTCTCTCTCTCTCTCCGTCTATCTATCTATCTATCTATCTGTCTGTCTATCTATCTATCTCTTTCACTCTCCAAAGCACGGAATTTGCTCTCTGGCCCTGCTTCCCCCCCCCCTTACCGAGATGGAAATTCAGTCCGTAAGTATTAATTATTCTAACGTGTTCCCTCCCTGTTCTTGGACTGCTGGGGCGTGTGGCCGTCAGTGCGCCCTCTACCGAGCGCTGTCGCACAGCGTCGACCCGTACCCCTTCGGAGGAATAGACGAGAACTGGCAGGAGAATCAGAGGAGGAGAAAACGACGCAGGGAGTAAGTCCTTCTGGCTTTTGCTTGGTCGACACAAAGCTAGGTCATTTCAACTCGGGATGAAAGCCAATGACATGACGTCATGAAGAGGCGTCTCCAGATAACGTCATATTGTTTTCTTTCCAAAGTGAAATAACCAGCTTTTGTGTAGGCTTCGCTCCTGAGTACGTTTGTCTTTCTATGAAAAGTCCAATCTGTCGTCCTTTAGTAATATATAAGATACGCTGGTTCAGTCACAGTGGCCAGTGTACCCTAACTTAACCAATGGTACTCTAACACCTATACTATAAATTCTATAGTTATAAATATAAAATACACTGGTTCAGACACAGTGGTCAGTTTATCCTAACTTAACCAGTGTACTCTAATATCTATAGTTACAGCTTGCTAAGGTGAAAGATAGTTTTTCATTTCAAGATTGATATTAATTCTAGTCACAATAACCAATGAATGGACTGATGTGTATCTAGAATGAAAACTACGGAAGAGAGTGCCCTAAGTCAGGTTAGCTAGGCTAGGTTAGGTTAGGTAAGATTTTTATTTATTTACTTATTATGGGAAAGGTGGAGGGGGAAACACGGGTCTTTATCTGATTATCGAGTTTATTCCTGACCGGTTTCGCTTACAATAGCTTCTTCAGAGGAGCTATTGTAAGCGAAACCGGTCAGGAATAAACTCGATAATCAGATAAAGACCCGTGTTTCCCCCTCCACCTTTCCCATAATTTGTCCCAATGTCTCTACATTTATTTACTTATTTATGTATTCATTTTTATTTATTTATTTATTTATTTATTTATTTATTTATTTATTTATTTTAGGTTATAATCGTCACTATCACTCTGTTGTCTGTACGGTGTAATGGGGTTTTACATGAGAGGGGGACTTATTGCGGGTGAGAAATACCTTGATGATGTTTTCCTCGTTTTTATTAAAAAGGGATCTGGGAATACAGGTAGGGATGTCATGTTAGTTCTTTTATATAGGGGTTGGTTACGTGGTTGATGGGCGTAGTTAGATACGGTGTATATATATATATATATCAAGTTACGGTAACGTAATTGGGGTAGCTATGAGAAAGGGATCAGTGGTTCTGTCTGGTGACATTAGGCATCTCGTGTTGATGATACTGCTGGGGCGTCGTTGTTGTCTTACTTTGCATTGTTGAGTTAAGCTGTTGAGTATCATCTCGCACATGTGTGTGGATCATGTGCGTGGTAGGTGGTGGCTAGTGAGTGTTACAACGGTCTAATACTTTGATAATGGTAATAATAATAACAACAATAGAAATAATAATGTTAATAGTCATAATAGTTACAATAAGACTAGTAATAGTAATCCAATATTAATACGAGACTCAACGTTTACAGACCAGAATACGAACTGGCCAAACACCCGTTGGAAAGTGGCGTCTTACGAACCCCTTGGGGTCCCATCGCTGCAGGAACTCTTCTAGGAGGTAATGTCTGTTGCCAAGCGATCGTATTCTCTCTTGCAATCACCTACTCCACCCTCGGCCATATAAGCATTGTAGACTACCTCGATTAACAATGTCAATTGTATAATTATGTATGTGTGTAATGATAATAATAATAATAATAATAATAATAATAATAATAATAATAATAATAATAATAATAATAATAATAATAATAATAATAATAATAATAATAATAATAATAATAATAATAATAATAATGATAATAATGATAATAATAATACATATACCAACATACCAAATCCATATATAAATACCTCAAACCACTCACTCTCTCCATTACTGATTCTAACACAAGCTCTACTACTCTTGTATAAACTTTGACTGCTTTTAACAGCTTTCCTCCTATCCTATATATATATACATATGTTATTTTTTCAGGCTGTAATAATAATAATAATGATAATAATAATAATAATAATAATAATAATAATAATAATAATAATAATAATAATAATAATAATAATAATAATAATAATAATAATGATAATAATGATAATAATAATGGGGGTCGTAAAGGGCAAAACTTATGCTTCGACTCGCCTACTCCTCTTGCAAAGGGGTTTAAGGTCTTTACGTATGAAGCCTATGCACTAAATTTCAAATCTTCGAAACATCGAATAGCATGCAAAGTATTCAATTCTTTCTTCATGATACAAAAGTCAAGACGATTCACTGCAGGACTACTGGCCTAGCCTGTGGGGGTGATACAGCCTGTATATTTCACCACGGTGGCTTAAAGAGAATTGGTAGTTTTCTTTGTATATTCTATTTTGGCTGTTGTCAGCCGACGCTATTGAAAAGTGAAATGAAATTTACAAAATATACTTCTAACCTTGACAGTCAAAGTATTCGTCAGGAAAGAATAGTTGTTCCTTAAGTAAATGATGGCAACTGTTGTTGACAGCAGTCGATAAGATAAGCTTTATCTTCTGTTTTGTGATAGGAGGGTCAGTAGCTAATTCTACAGTCATGCGGGAGATGTAACACTGAAAATACACGTTATAGTAGCACTAACATTGTTTATATAGGATACACGTTTAATTTGTTTTGTTTCCATTTTTCGGTATTCCCTGTTCCTTTCTATTTCTTTGCCTCTCTCTCTTTTTTTTATTCTCTTTAGTAATTGCTTCTCATCTGTGCTCTTGGGTTCAATGTGACACAATTCCTGTAGTTTATAATCCTTCTACTCTTCAGGCTTCCGTTATTGCTCAATTATCAATGATGATATTGTGGGTGGGAGGTAAAGGGAACACGGGTTGAGGGAAATACTTTTATTCCTGACTAGTTTCGCCTGAGTGGTTTCCTCAGAGGAATAGTGTTCGAAGTCAAGCTGGTTAATATATACATGACAAAAAAAGGGAACGTGGCAATGTGTCTGGTTGGTCCCCCACTCGACGTCATCTGCCAGTGTGACGAGTTGTCGCAGCGAGTGGACAAAACAATGATGATATAAATAATAATGCTTCTGTGTAATGTCACAAACACCTCTCTCCGAGAAGGCTAGGACGATGTCTTCTTTCGGAGGAGGTTTTAGAAGGAAATTTAGTGTAGTCTGCCCTTACTGTGAACTTGCTTGCTCCCTGGTAGGGCTCAAATTGCTTCCACGATTGACCTCCGTCCAAGTTACGAGGCTCGAAATCGTTTGGCAGTCAGCATTCCAAAAACAACACCTCAAACAGTGGCGGATCCAGAAAATAATTTGAATGAGTCGATAGCATCATAGTATGTAAAGCTGCCCAAGACCTCAAAGTCATCACCACGTGCATGGACAGATTAAACTTTGTCATCCAGTAAGCCCCACAAACGAATGAACCTTGGTCCTGGCCCAGGAAACTTGGAAACCCAACGGCTCCGCAAAAAAAAAAAAAAAAATACAGCATCATCAGCAAAGAAAAGGTCAGATATTTTAGTGTTGCCAATGCATTGCAATAGCATTGGTTGACAACTCTGTCCCAGTCCATGTGTAAGTGTTGGAACGATGATGTGCCCTTGCTTCACTCCTGAACTGACAGAATAGAAGTCGACGCACCTCCTTTATACTTTACAGCGCTCTATGTTCCAGAGTATAAGCTAGACACCAAGCCAATAACCCTTATACAAATCCCAAGGATCCAGAGACCCCGGAGTATCCTATGAAGCGCTGAGTCAAGCACTTTCTTGAGATCAATATACATACATACATATACCAAGGCTTTTTCCCCCTTACAAGGGGGGTAGCCAAAAAGGACAAGGCATAGAATCATTCCCACCCATTCCATCCATGAATACACTCCACACCCCCTCCACCCTCCCTCTTATCTTAGCACCTCCTGGATGACGGGTCATCCCTGCACCTTGTCCACTGCCCTGGGTCAGAAGCAGTGCCGCAAGACACAGCACATCCACAGCAAGGCCACTTCATTAAATCGGCGACCCCCCCTCTCCGTCCCCCTATGCATAAAAGGAGAAGACGGGGAGAAATCCCTTTGGGCTGCGTCAAATTTTGCTCACACATACTACCTCATCCCCCATCCCCCCGCCCATTCCCCCTCATGCATCACAACATCATCCATATACAACCATTCTCCATTCACCCCTGTCTTCTGTCCTCTCCCGTCCTTCCTCAACAGACATTCCCCTCTTCCCCAAAGTCCCCTTCACCTCATCCATCCACCTCATACTAGGACGTCCCCTCCTGTTCACACCCTCCACATCTGCCTTCCATACCTCTTTTACTAGTCTTTCTTCACTCATTCTTTCCATGTGTCCAAATCATCCTAATACTCTTTCATCAACCCTATCTCCCAACTCCCTTTCCACCCCTGTTCTCCTCCTCACCTCCTCATTTCTCACTCTATCTAGCCTAGTAACTTCCATCATACTTCTCAGACACCTCATCTCAAACACACTCAAAATCCTTCTCTCTTCCTCTCTTTATGTTCCATGTTTCTGCCCCATACAGTGCTGTTGGCACAGTCACTCCTTCATATAGTCTCCTCTTAGCATCCATTCCCAAATGTCTATTCCTCATTACACTCTTCAATCCACTCAATCTACATTCTACCTCCACCTTCACTCCACCTTTTCCTGCCACATTTGCACCCAAGTATCTAAAACTATCCACTTCCTCCAGTCGCTCTCCCTTGATGCTCACTTCCAGTCTATTGCCACTTTCACCCCTTGTACATCTCATTATCTTACTTTTACCCACATTTTTCTTTAGCTTTCTTCTATCACATACTCTCCCAAACTCTGTCACCAACTTTCTCAATCCCTCCTCCGATCCTGCCACAAGCGCAGTGTCGTCGCAAACAACAGCTGGCTCACCTGCCACTTTTCTCCATTTTCTTTATCCATCTCCAATACCTGACCCACTACCCCTGAGATCAATATAGGGTGTGAGAATTCCCTGTTGAAAATCACGTCTGTGCTCCAAAAGAACATGAAGCAATAAAACCCGATCGGTTGTTGACTTAACCGGGTTTAAACCCAGACTGCTCAAGCCTCTGAAATTTTAACATGTGAACGAACCCGTGTGAGCAATCGATAGGCGTTGTTGCTGTCCTGCCGGCCCCTTTCCCTATCTTAGATAAGGACAAACCAGGCCCCTTTTCTAGTCAGAGGGAATGATACTGGATTGCCAAACAGTGGACAGCACGGCATACAATCCACGACTTACAGCAACTCCGCGCTGATGTTGCAGATGCTAGCCGATTTCCTTCTTTCAACTTACAGCCTCTTTGACCTCAGTTAAGGAGGGCGGAGTTTCATCTATTGGTGGATTGGCAACCACCACACAAACACCAGCAAGTGTAGGATGGTTGGTTGTAGAGTCATCCATGAACAACTGTTCAAAGTACTTAGTGAAAAGACTACACCCTTCCACGCCTAACAGTAGTTGCCCATCAGCATTTCGGACTGTCTTCCAATGGGTAACAGATCTGGAGAGGGATTTCTTCAAGGTTCGGTAAACAGGCTTAATGCCATTTGCATTAAAATGACCCTCGACATCCTCAGCAATCCCCCTCGCGTACCTCTCTTTACCCATCGTAAAGAAAACTATAGTCCACTGATTTATGAGTCCCGTGTCGACTCATGTCTCCAGCCATTCTGGTAGCTCGACCCACCTCTCTACTCTCCAGAGTCTTGCATGACGCCACATTATTCCTTGACTATGGACGATCTCCAGGGCTCTCCCTGGCAATTTTCAGAGTTTCACGTTTGAAGGTGCCTCACATCTCTTCAGGGTAGTCAAAGGTGCATTTTGAACTGATTAGAAATTGTTGCCACACACTCCTGGGTACATGCATTACCTCTGAGCTTACCGATATTGAATCCAGGTTGATTCTCTTAGACTGTCTGAGTGTTGCGACTACAAGTTGATTAACCCCCCAAAAAAATCTGCTCTCCGGCAAACTCTGTAGTTCTGCAGGATCCTCCAACAAGTACTAGCAAGCATGTGATCGATCTCTTTACCACTCTAGCACTGCAATATTAAGTTCATCGGTGTGGCTTTCTGTTCTGGAACCAGGAACCAGCAAACCTCAACTTTCTTGTCTTTACATAATTCAGGAGTGCATTGTTATTGTTCCTGGTTCCAGAGCCATATAGTCAGCTCTGCTGATGCCAGTGCACTGGAACATCACTCACTCCCAGGACTCTCGTCCATACTTCCTACAGGGATACTACGAACGGCAAATGCGTGGTTTAGTGACCCATAATTGGGTTGGGTGGCCACAGACTCATAGGTATTTCAACTTCCCTTAACTAGTTTTCTTTTTCATTCATCTAGGTGATCACCACACCCTCTTCAAAAACGCCATCTACGAGTAGATAGGAATACCACATAGTTGTAAACGAATTTTGGCTAACGCCAAACTATCTATATCCATATGAACCTCTGGTTCTTAATTGTATTTCACACCTCTACAGGGATCGTGGCAGGCAACAAGAATGACCAAAAGAGTATACAGAATATGTTCTCTGCTATTGAGATTAAATTCATGAAACCTGAAATGAAGAGCAAATCCCTTTTACCGCTCCACGCCTTCACTCTTGCAGGTAAAGTCAAGGACGACCCAGAAAAGGTCATTCTCAGTTTCTCGTACTTTCAAATTCTTCCCCAGAATTATCCCCAAGAAAACATTTCTCGAATTTGGTCATTTTGTTCATTAAACCTTTTGGCCTTATGAATTGTCACACAAATATTGTTCTGGCTAATTCTATATGATTCTGATTTCCGAAGTGATGGTGGAATGATACATAGACAGCATATGGCTGAGACCCTTTCTATTCAAAGTCTCTCCCTAAGTTAAAAGATAGCCTGACGCCAGAACAAATTTTGTACAGCAAGTCACAGAGAGAAGACCCTTGGTTGTTGGAGAATCCCGGACCCCTGTAGTAACGTGACACTTCGATTATTACCACCACAGGAGATATCGGACAGACGTCTATCATCAAAAAGCTCTCCGAACATCCCGAAGACACGAAACTCCTCGGGGACAGGGGGATTTTCGGAAACTGCACTGCGTGCCCGCGCCAGTACTCACTCGAGACGACGAAGTTCTCCCACATGACCCAGGCAGAGATCTTCGCCGGTATAGACGGTGAGTAGTACAGTGTTCTCGTGCATTCTGAGGGGTGCTTTGCATGGTCAAGCTCTTTCAACAATAGTGGTATTGTCAGCATAAAGAAACTTGTTAAAGACAGGTAGGGGAAGACGATGTGAGGGAGACAACTGACTGTAAGAGCCTTTATTGGGGGAAATTTGCCTAACAAAGGTTCTTAACAACATTTGAACATCACAAAGTCTCTTCTTCAAACTATTGGAGTACTGATCTTATTAAACCTCAATTTTTAATGATCGCCCAATCTACCGAGGATTGCATTTTTCAACAGATTAGAGTAACAACGAATGCAATATAATCATATCACACTCTGAGTTCAAAACGTGTAAATAGGGGATAGGAGGGGGAGAGGAGTGTGAAGTTCTGAAACAGAGTGAAGAGGGTCCCAGTTTGCTTTGTAAACTCTGTTTTGTCTGCTGCCAGGATTCATTATTCCAACTGAGGAAACCCGGCAGCCAAAAAGATAAGTAATAGTATGGTTCTCCGTATTTACCCTTCTCCAGGCGTTATTCCTTGAACTCCCAGGCAGATTCTTGATCTATCATTTTTTTCTCGTGTAATTTTGACATTATCTAAACAAGATGGGCCTAGATACTAGCCTCATCTGCATGAAAATGTATCCAATATATGTAAACACACACACACACACACACACACACACACACACACACACACACACACACACACACACACACACACACACACACACACACACACATGTATATATATATATATATATGTATATATATGTATATATATATATATATATATATATATATGTATATATATGTATATATATATATATATATATATATGTGTGTGTGTGTGTGTGTGTGTGTGTGTGTGTGTGTGTGTGTGTGTGTGTGTGTGTGTGTGTGTGTGTGTGTGTGTGTGTGTGTGTGTGTGTGTGGCGTTAATGAGAGGTTAATCTGTACACACACACACACACACACACACACATATGTATATATATATATATATATATATATATATATGTATGTATGTATATATATATATATGTATATATATATATATATATATATATGTGTGTGTGTGTGTGTGTGTGTGTGTGTGTGTGTGTGTGTGTGTGTGTGTGTGTGTGTGTGTGTACAGATTGACCTCTCATTAACGGACTAAAAGGGGGGTAACGGTGTCCGTTGATGTGAATAATCCGTTGATTTGGAGTGGTTTTTGTGTGTGTGTCTATTGGGGGGGGGAGATCACCTCTAAAGTTCTATAAAATCATAGTATACGCACACACATATTAATATTTCCCTTTCTGATACTGTTCACGAATTGATAATACTCTTAAAGTGCACAAATGTACATAATAAGCATGAACGTCACCGTTAGCAGAGATCAACGTAAGTTATGAGCGTGTCAATAGCCTGGCGCACCTCCGACATCTTGGGTTTAACCACCACTACCTCCTCCTCCTCCTCACTGCCACTCGCTCCCTCCTGCTCGTTGCCAGCGAGAACAGCTTCAGCGATCTCCTCCATAGTGATTGCACAGCACTAAACAACAGCACCGAAAACACAGCAAAAACACCGCAAATACAGCTAATAAACGTCCAAACGTCCACACCGATCACAATCTAGTTAACTAGTAAACAAAACAAAGTGTGCGCCATCACGCCATCAGCCAATCAGCGGACAAACGCCGAACTAACGGACGCATTCACCTTACCCGTGAAATTTAGACTGTCGGACCGGACCAGCAGATTTCTGACCGGACCAGCGGATTTTGTCCGTTGCATTCGATATCCAGTAATGCGGTGTCCGTTAATGAGAGATCAATCTGTACATTTATATATATATATATATATATATATATATATATATATATATATATATATATATATATACTGTATATATGTGTGTGTGTGTGTGTGTGTGTGTGTGTGTGTGTGTGTGTGTGTATGTGTGTGTGTGTGTGTGTGTGTGTATGTGTGTGTGTGTATGTGTGTGTGTGTGTGTGTGTGTGTGTGTGTATGTGTGTGTGTGTGTGTGTGTGTGTGTGTGTGTGTGTATGTGTGTGTGTGTGTGTATGTGTGTGTATGTGTGTGTGTGTGTGTGTGTGTGTGTGTATGTGTGTGTGTGTGTGTGTGTGTGTGTGTGTGTGTGTGTGTGTGTGTGTGTGTGTGTGTGTGTGTGTGTGTGTGTGTGTGTGTGTGTTGGTGAAGGTGGGTAAGGAAGACATAAATCAGAATCCAAGTTTATTTCTGACTAGTTTCACACAAATAGGCTTCTTCAGAGAAATAATGTTAAGGAGAAAACAAGGCAAACATATTATATATACGGGGCACTTTAAGGAGCTTCGGAGAGTTCACCCAGGGTCGTCTCTGTATATTGGGGATTTTGTCCTATTGGTCGTTACTGAGGGGTTTTTGTTTCTACTCCGGTGGCGTATTGTCCTAGTTGCTGTTGCTAAAGCTGCGGTGCTTTTTGTCCATTTAATGTCACCCGTTCTTTGATTTGTATTTACATTGGTAGCAATATACAGTGCTTCAAGTACTTTCCTTTTCTGCCTGGTTAAGTTTTCGGTAAATGACTTTTCTTTAATGTGATTAACTAATGCACTAGTGTCGCGATGGTATCTGACATCTGCTCTGTGTTCACTGAGCCTTCTCTCTAACCCTCTGTGTGTTCCTCCAAAGAATGTTCACAATGCCAACCTGTTACAATGTCTAGAAAAAAAAATATATATATATATATATATATATGTATACACGAGTATATATGTATATATAGAGATTAATCTTAAGGCTAACGCCAGACGACTGTGAAAAATCTTTTAGGGAAACGAGGGGTGGATGAGAGGGGTAGAGGGGAGTGGGGAAACCTGTTTAACCCCTATCTCGAGCTTGAATTCACTAAATGCAATCTCGACTCATAGCGTTTCCGAGGTTGACTTTCTGTTTTTTCTTTGTCTACCAAGCTCTCCTTATCTCCAAGGCCAGGGCCTCGACCAGCTCATTAAAAACATTGTCCCAGATTCTTCGCATGTACTACAGTGACCTTGGTCTCCCTGGGAAACCTGAATACAAGGCATGCAACCGACTGGAACTTTTCAAGACGGAAATTCTGGTAGACACTGAAGTGATCAAGGATCAGGTAGGACAAAACGTAATCTGTTGACCTAATCTACAATACACAGGACTAGACTGTGAGTGTGATGGGAAGGGTCCTTTCTGTGTCTTTATCAATCTTGGATTTAAATCCCTGTGTGCATGTTCGTACACCTTTGTTTACCTAATTCTAGTATATAGGAAAGGAGCTACAATACCGTCCCCTTTTCTCCATCTATCACACTCAGCTTAGATTCCTCTATAGTTTTAGCTTGGGCTGGATGAGCTCCTGCCATGGTGTATGGACTTGGAGAGAAGATGTTCCATGCCAAACTTAAATCTATAGTAAACTAGTGCTCACCGCGAGGAACACTTATTACTTGGGCGATATAATTGTGTTTATTAGCTCTGACAATACTGGCTATGAATGTTTATTGACCTCCATGGCTCTGGAATCAGGAATATTAATAAATCTCTCCTTCTGAACTTACAAAATCCAGAAAGGTGAGAATTGCTGGTTCCTGGTTTCAGGGACAAGAACCACATCAATGAACTTGGTATAGCAACAGGAGAGGAATTACCATAGAGATCAATCACATTCTTGTTAGTGCTTGTTGAAAATTCTACAGAACTACAGAGTTTATTGGAGTGCTGAATGCAGTGGAACTGATCAAAGACTTGTGGTTGAAAACAACCAGACTGCGTATCTGATCCAAAAGAAATGTGAGATGTAAAACACCTGGGTTTCATCTGGAGAAGCTCGTAGATGATGCGTCTTTTCAATCAGCAAAATATGAAATGTTATGACTTAAATGAGTTCTATCTTAAAAATCCTAAGTTGCATGTCTAGTCACCTCTCAAAGCGAGTGATATTTGAAATGATGAATATGAATATATATATATATATATATATATATATATATATGTATGTATACATATATATATGTATGTATATATATATATATATGTATGTATATATATATATGTATATATATATGTATATATATATACATATATATATATATATATACACACACACAAACAAGTGCAGTGGTGGTGGTAATGTCTTGTGATCAATAATATAGATATATATATGTATATAGATATATGTATATATATATATGTATATATATATATATATACATATATGTATATATATGTATATATATATATATATGTATATATATATTTTTTTTTTTTTTTTTTTTTTTTAAGTTTTGTCGGACTATCGTAACTTCCTTTTTAATTATAAATCTATGAACTAGACACCATAAGTAGTTTCAGTGTCTTACCCCTAGGCTCTTAACTTCATGTACGCCTACACGGTATACATCGATGCTGTCCAGGCCTACATCACAAACGAAAATTGGGAAGATATAAAACCCTATTTTGAGAAAGTTCGGGATATGGGTTGGAATGACTTGACCAGTTTTGTCGGTAAGTGAATCCACACAAAGAGTAGTCATATCATAGCTTCAATGCATGAAAGTTAAATGAGTAGGTTATCATATGCTGAAATGATGTCAACTAGAAAAAATCTAGATCATCATTGCAATATCAAGATGTTTTTGCTTGGACAGTTTTCTATCTCTCAAAATAAATAGATGAATAGATAAGAAGAAGAATGACAATAGTGATGACAATAACAACTGTTAAATATAAAAAAAAGGCAAATAATAATCAATATAATAATTATCATGATAATAATATCAAGAGTAATATTAGTTATAGCAACCTTTCACAGATAACTACGACTACCGAGACTTCGACAAATGTGAGATGTTCAGTAAGGACGTTCCTTGTCAGTCGACTGTCGACTTGGTCGTGGTCTACGGCCATGAGGGAGGCGTCACGGATAGTGACTTTCAGAGGGAATTCATCGCGTAAGTGTTGTCAGGGATGGACAAGGCTAGACAAGTGTTGTCAGGCACGGACGAGTGAAACAAGTGATATCAGGAAGAATGTTGATTTATTGTTGTCAAGAATGAGGTTGTGGTTGTCAGAAAATATATTTATTTAGTGTTGTTAAGAACGAAATTAATTTTGTGTTCTCAAAATTGGAATTAGTGTTGCCAGGAAAGTGGTGTCAGGAAGAATGTTGATTTATTGTTGTCAAGAATGAGGTTGTGGTTGTCAGAAAATAGATTTATTTAGTGTTGTTAAGAACGAAATTAATTTTGTGTTCTCAAAATTGGAATTAGTGTTGCCAGGAAAGTGGTGTCAGGAAGAATGTTGATTTATTGTTGTCAAGAATGAGGTTGTGGTTGTCAGAAAAGAGATTAATTTAGTGTTGTTAAGAGCGAAGTTAATTTTGTGTTCTTAAAATTGCGATTAAAGTTGTCAGGAAAGTTTAATCTAGTATTGTGAAGAGCGAAGTTAATTTTGTGTTCTCAAAATTTCGATTAGAGTTGCCAGGAAAGTTTAATCTAGTGTTATCATGAGCGAGGTATTAAAAGGTGAATGTGCCAACGGCATTGTATGGGGCAGAGAGGAAAAGTTTAGATTTTTTGAGACGCAATGTCTGGGAAGTATAGTTGGGGTTACGAGGTTGGATAGAGTGAGAAAAGAGGAGGTGAAGAGGAGAACGGGATTGGAAAGGGAGATGGCAAATATAGGGCTGACGAAAGATTATCGGGATGGCTTGGACACATGGAAAGAATGAGTGATGAAAGATTAGTAAAGGAGATGTTGAAGGCAGAGATGGATTGAGTGAACCTGAGGGGACGACCGAGGTTAAGAGGGATAGATGGGGTAAAGGGGCCATTGAGCAAGAGGTGAATGTCTGTTGAGGAAGGAAGGGAGAAGGCAGGAGACATGGATAAGTGTATAGGTGGGAGGTGGGGGGTTAGGTGAGGCTTATGTGTGAATGATATTTTGACACAGCTCGAAGGGATTTCTCCCCGTCATCTCTTGTTACATGTGGGGACGTAAAGGGGGGTCGCCGATTAACTGAAGCGGCCTTGCTGTGGGTGTACTGTGTCTTGCTGCATTGTTTCTGACTCAGTGCAGTGGGCGGGATACAGGGATGACCCGTCATCCACGAGGGAAAGGTGGTGGATGAGAGTGGAATGGATGAGAGTAGGTACGTGCTTTGATTTGGGTACCTCCCTTTTCAGGAGGAAAAAGCTCTTGATGTTTGGAGAGAAAGATAGGAGCGAAGTTTAGCGTTGACTGAAATGAGGTTAACTTAGTGTTTTCAGTGAACGAGTTTTTCTGTTAACTTACGATTATGTCACCACTTAGAACAACGTTTTCCAAACGTTTCCGAACATAGCTTCCCCTGTTGTCATGTATAAGCAGTCCAGCACCCCTATCTTGTTATTAGAAGGATAAAAGAAAGATGAGTGTACTGCCTGATGATTTATTTTCTTGGTTCCTTAGAACTGAAACAAATTGACAATATTGTTTATAGAAGAAATAAGAACACCCTAGAAAAATAGAATAGCATGGAAAAGGTCAAATATGGGCAACTAGGTAATCAATTATACATATATCGATGTGATTTTTGTGTGCATCACTTCCCAGCACCCCCTATAATTGATTTCAACACCCCAGCTTAGGAAACGCTGTCTTAGAACAACGATGCAGCTGTCACCATGTTAATGATAAGCCATGTTCATTGATCAGTAAATAGCACCTGAGGTATATTTGAAACCCCTCCATCTCTTACTCCACACCACCCTAGCCAATATTTGGCCAGTCTGATCCTATCCTATCTTAACCTAACCAAAGACCTCAGAAAAATAGGATAGATTATGACAAATATAACAATAGTAATGTCTTAGATTATCTTAGCATTTTCTTCTAGGGTAGGAAAGCTTTATTTTTTGTTTGACCTCCTTATGAACTGTAAGGTCCTCCACACACACACACACACACACACACACACACACACACACACACACACACACACACACACACACACACTCCACGCCATCATGAACTGTTTATATAAGCAAACCAACGACCCAGCATCATAAACCTCATCTAAATGACACCGGTTTATGAAGTGCTGGCATTTACTCTCCTCGCCTCCAGTTAATCAATCATGGTGAAGCACAGACTGTATCGTCTCTCAGTGGCCAAGCCGGTGGTCCTGCAGCGGGCCCTCGGGGCTATACATTCTGATTTTTCTTTACCTCCTGCAGGCACATGGGCCAGGTGCTGGGCGTGGGAGAGCACCGCTCCCGAATGGGTATCCTTGATGGTAAGACTGGAGAATGGCGAGAACCGATGACCAACTTCTCCAATATCGCTGATTGGGGATGCAACTTCACGGATACTGCGAGTAAGTCACAAATTCCTGGTCACTGCATATCATCCACCAGGATACAATGCAATGGCTACTCTACTTCATCCATAGAAAGAAACAAACACATTAGAGAACATTTCATCCTTATCACACAGAATACTTGAAACGTATTACAGAGATTCAAATAATGTACTTCCTCCACAAAACACAAAGATAGTCAACGATAACGGTAATAACTGTTGACTGGAATTTCACTGAATAGACATCTGTCCTCCCACAGTGGTCCTTCATTCTGACTGTCGAATTCAACGGATCCCTATAAACTGCAAGACACCGTGAAGCCACACCCATTATGTCTGACTTGACACTTTCATCTGGCTGGTTATAGCCTTGTAGTTCTTTTACAAAGTTTAAGGGACTTCTCTGTAGAGTGACGTGTGTGCAGATAAGTGATCCAATGCATACCAAAACTATGCAAAAGTATATTTCATTGTAGTGTTTCTGACAGTAATTCTGTAGAGAATAACTCCCTTGCAATGACCTTTTTGTGCTGGAATCGTGCTAACATAGTGATATGGAAAGATTGTCAAAAATCGAGTATGTATGTTTATCCCGGCGAATGCCAAGATCCTCAACATCCAGATAGCCGCTGCAAGGTGTTACGGTCCCTTTTGAGTGCGTACATAAGTTCATAGCGTTACCATTACCACAGTTCAGGTGGGTAATAGCTGTCGATCACGTTTCCAGCATGTGATCTGAGATCAAGGTGAACCACACACACACACACACACACACACACACACACACACACACACACACACACACACACACACACTGACACACACACACACACGGAGATGGATGCCATGATTGTAGATCTATTTCTGTATATCACAGTAAAGTAAAATACACTCTTAGGCAAACCTTTGTGGAGTATTCACTGGGAGTCCCTGGTTAGATCCCCGGGAAGTACAGTCGAACAGTTGTTAGATTTGCACTTCCATGGGTTCCCAACTCCCTTGGATTGATGGACACCAGAGGTGCCATAGCCCAGTATCGCTTTGAAAGGTCTCAATCTACACATTCAAATACGCTCGCCATTCAACATATACTTGCCACCATCCATGCAACCTTACTAAACCAGGATAGCTAGAGGGTTTTTCTTTTCTAAGTTCTTTACCACTTCAGTTTCCGGAAGCTCTGGGTCTGCAATGCTGGACGTGATCGACGCACTGACAAAATACTACGATGATGTCTACGACAAGCTGAGAGAGAAAAAGGACACCGCCTCTGCGCATGCGCAGGTCGTCCTCTGGTACGTCGGGTCGAACCCCAGCGATCAGGACGAGGTGAAGAGAAAACTTCAGAACTTCAGGTACACATTCAGAGGTACGTGCGGAGCGAGGCTTCATCTCGTTAAAACTTGGGCGTGACATTGTTGTCCCCAAGGGCATAAGCGCCGGAGGACTATCAGCGACCAAATACATTACTCATTCAACTAAGTGTCGTAGTGGCTATCCTGGGACCGAGTGTCAGCCTATTGAACCAGTCATTAGTTTTCTTTCTTTTAGTCAACATTCTTTCACATACTTCTCCTCGGGAGACAAGTGTGGGGATCTCAGTGAACTTCTGTGAAGTTCAGGGTTTCCAGTCAGTGTAACTTAAGGAAAAACAATGCTGTTCTGTCTCTCTCTCTCTCTCTCTCTCTCTCTCTCTCCCTATTTCCTCCCCATCCCCTTTATCACACCCTTCATTTAACTTCTTCCCCATTGCAGATGTTTACATCATTATGATGGGTCGCAGTAAAGGCAGCTACATGGACTTCCTGGTTGACTCAAACAAAGACTTCTTCAGCGTGTCCACGTACACCGGCAAACCCGAGAAGATGGCCAAAGAGGTGGCTAAAAGAATCTGTCAAGGTAAAAAGTTTAAACTTTCCGAATATAAGGCGGTTTTTTTAACCCTTTCATTGCTATTCACGATCCATATATTTGTCCTGGATTTATTTATTTATTTTTAAGTCGAGGGGACTACCCTTCTCCCTCACTCTCTACAGGGGGAAAGATTCAAACAATTTCTGTTAACTCTTCCACTGCTATTGCCGTGTACTATTGTCCTGGTGACCGAAGCTGAAGGCTATAGAGAATTAATTTTTGCTTATCCTATTGTGAGTGTCCTCCATACAGCGCACAATTTCCTTTTCTTTATTGCTGAGATTGCCTAATAAGTTCCCGATGATCGCCGACGTTTCGGAACTTCCTAGTTCCATCTTCAAGGCAAAGTGATGCGTCTCAGATGCTGGGTATGTGATTTATAAGGGCCCTAAGTATCACAGAAAGTATACGTGCGCTGGCAAGACAAAAATAAAGTTTACACGACGCTTAATCTGTCAACTAACCAATGGATGCACTGAGACACATTACACCACTTCACACAATCAACTACTAATAAGAAAAGACTTACATGAACAAAACCGTAAAAGACAGAGAGCGGGATCCATGAAGATTGCTTTTTTTTTTTTTTTTTTTTTTTTGGTAACAGCGAAGTTTGGAACTCCGGAAAGAAACACAATTTTCGTGGATTACAGCGACAAGGAAGTACCTGTGTTGTATTAGTAGGGAAGGGGAAAGCTCGTGGTATAGTGGGCAGGTGAAGAAAAAGGAGAAGGGGAGACATTATTGAGGAAAATTGAAGGAAGTGAGGAAGGGGACGAACGGGCCCCGGATGTCAGAAGGGGTGTCAACAAAAGGTGTGCAGAACACAGAGACGAGGTAGAACAGGGGAGCAGAGGTATTAACATCAGAAATATAGATAATAGCAGCTCAATGGAAAGAGAAAATAACTGCTTTTATGGATTTAATGATGGAGGAGATGACAACCTCCCCCGACTAGTAAATCTAGAAGAGAAACTATATAAAAAAAAAAAAAAAAATTAACAAAGCATCTGAGGTTAGGTTTAACCAACTAACACTAGTTACACAAAGATTTGATGAACTGGAAGAACTAAAGAAGGAGAATCAAAACCTAACTAAAGAAATAGAAGAATTAAAAAGACAGTTAAGAGAAGTAAAGGATGAGAATGAGGAATTAAAGAGGAATAATAAAGAGAATAAAGAGTCCATAGCAAAAGAAGTAAGTGGTTGGAAAAAAGTACGATAGAACAATAAAATTTAATTTGGAGATATAGTGAAACAACGGATGAAAAAACAAACTAAGGACACATTTATTAAAGTGATGATGGAAAAGGAAAATATAGTAAGAGACTTAGCGGATAAAATTAAATGTATAATTATATTAGGGATGGAAGAGAAGAATAATCCAAAAAGGACTACAAAAATAAAGAAGAAAAAAGTAAATAAGATATTAGAAGTAGTTTAAGAAGATGAACCAGAATCAGGGAAAGAAACTGAAAAAATATATAGAATAAGGAAATATAATACAGATAAGGCCAGACCAATTAAGATTCAGGTCACAAACAACAGCAGAGAATATCTTGGCAAAAACAGGGAAACTAGCAAAAAGTGATCAATATAAACAGCTATGGATAAAAAGAGAGATGAATAAAGAGGAAAGAGAAGATGAGAAAGCAAAAAGACTAGAAGCTAAGGAAAAAACGAGAACAGAACAGAATCAGACAAAGAGAAATTCTATTGGAGAGTTGTGAATATGAAAGTGAGAAAATTTTTCATAGCAGAGAAAAACAGAAGGGAAACAGAAAAGAAAATGGAAGTAGCAGAAAATTAAGAGTGTTGTACACAGATATAGATGGCTTAATAACAGGCTTGAATGAACTGAATGATTACCTGAAGAAGAAAAAATAGATATAATGGGAATTGTACAGACAAAATTGAAAGGTCTACTACCACCCAACAGTGTAGGACATGGTGCATATAATTATTGGATTAGAAACAGAGAGGTAAAACAAGGGTGTGGAGTTATACATATCCGGTTCTGTAAGTACTCTCTGCATCTTCAAGATCTACACCTCAGTCTCTTTTCACTAACCAATTCAATTTCTTCTTCTTCTTCATCTTCTTCTTCTTCTTCTTCTTCTTCTTCTTCTTTTTCTTCTTCTTCTTTTTCTTCTTCTTCTTCTTTAGTCACTGCACCTCGTATTCTCAAGGACCGATTACGTCTTCTTATAGACCACTTCCCATTTTCTTTCAAGAGCTGCATCCCGTTTTTTTTTTTTTGTTTTTTTTTTCAAAAAAGTTTGACCACATTCCGTTTTCTTCCGCCCAGTGCCGTCGGTGTTCATCTACCCGTCGTGCACGAATCCTGACGGCCGGGAATCGAGTCACGAGTACAAGAACTATTTGTCTCCGAACCGGACAACCTTCATGATCATCAACCCATACAACTTTTTCACAAGCGATCATCTTAAGCTGACGGTAAGTAGCCCGCGTCAACCTCTAAACAACCTTCGAGGCAGGAGGAACGTCCTTCTAGGTTGGGGACGAGTTGTCTTCTCGATAAACCATCTTAGCAAGTTCGTCACACTTAAGCAGTGCTGGGCGCGTTCTTCGATGCGTTCCTAGGTGCGTTCCTCGGTGCGTTCCTAGACGCGTTCCTTGGTGCGTTCCTAGACGCGTTCCTTGGTGCGTTCCCAGATTCTTCTTTTGTGCGTCCCTAGGCGCGTTGCTCGGTGCGTTCCTATGAGCGTTCCTCGGTGTCCTGAGCAAAGTCATGCTAGTCAGGATACCGAGGAACGCACCTAGAAACGCACTGGGGGACGCGCCCAGTTCTGCACTTAATACTTTCATTCTGGCTAAGACCAGAAAGAAATCTTCAACACGGAGATCGAAATGACAAAATGCATGAGAGCGAACAACACAATATCCCTGGAATCAGTCAGAGGCCATACCAGCAATCCTTTGGAGTTTGGTTTTCTTAGTTGTAATATCCATTGGACTGAAAGATGTAGGGATGATCATATAAATTAAAGATTTAAACAAATTTATTCACAACATTATCTCAGTATTTGTGACCAAGCCTAACCTAAGTTCACCTGAAGTGACCATAACTAGAATTGACCCGGCCAACCCCCGGTCCATTAATCTTCCTGTTTGTTTTAACTTCGAGCATTTTAAGAATTTGAGCCACCCCCCCTGGGATGCGTGTGGTGGGGAGCCATACTCCACAAGGCCTTAATCGTCTTCCTCTCCTGACAGTTCGGTGACAGTAAAGTCCGCGTGTGCTCGAGCCGAACTAACATGAACCCCGTGGAAGGCGCAGACGCTACGACCTGCAAGGACGCTCCCGCAGACTTTCAGTTTTCGAGTCTCTGCGACGGCTACTTGTCATCCTGCAAAAATATCTACCTGAGCATCACTTCTTTCGGCGCGGGTACCACATGCATGAGTGGTAGGTCCATTTTCCAGTCTTCTTCGTGTGATGCTGACCTTATGACGCTGAAGGGGCGGTTTGAACAAAGGTTCTCTAGAACCAAACATGCTCTCAACCTTTCCTTTGCATTCAGATATCCTTCTAGCCAGTGGCATGATATTCTATTCGGCCCAGAGAGTAAACTTACCTAGTGAATTCAAGCTGGAAAATGCAAGTTATGTAGATTTAGCCTAGGAAACCTCTCTGTTTTCAGTCTCGAGTCCTTGTTAGAGATTTGTTCTTTATGCACACCTTATTAAAGCTACAAAGCTTCTCAGTATCCTCTCAGTACTCCCCTATTGGACGGCAATCGAAACAATATCCCCCACATTAGCCTTCTACTTTACTCATAATGTGTTCAGAACCCAAAATCTTGTCACTTCATTTGTGTGTTTTTATGTATTAAGAGAAGACAACACAAGACACAAAGATAGACTTATATCACCAGTATACAACAACCTATCCTTCTCCAACAAAACAAGAGATATCAGACAATTACTCAGATTATCACAATCCAAACGCGAATGTAAAAAAACAACATCCACTATCACAAACATATATATCCCATCAACTTCACCAACCCCACAAGGCTTCATCCCTCAATTCCAACCACTTATTGACAGGTGAACTGAATGCATACCATCCAATCTTGCTGAACACGCAAACTGCAGATCAATGATGACAAAATAGTTCAACAAATCCCCAACCTGAACATACTTAACTCCAGCAACAACCCTAGTAGACAATATCTCCAACACAGTCAACAAATAACATCCCCTGACATAACAATGTGCTCATAGTCCCTAAAAACACAAACAAAGCGGGTCACTATTCAAGATCCCTTCCCAGTTAAAATTACCATTGAATTGGAAGAGAAAATACAAACCACAATCAAGAGAACATTTATCAACTACCAAAAAGCAAGCAGGCAAGAGTGCCCAGAAGGTATAGAGAAAGAGTTTGAATGCTTAAAAATCACCAATCCCTGGGTAAAACAATAAACAAAATAGTAACTACCATCTTGAAGACAAATAAAAAAGATACATTCCCAGAGTCTGCAGAAAAAATCAATCCCAACTTCACACCGAAAAATAACAATTTAAAAAAGGAAGCACAGCTTAGCAGAAAAAGAAAAAATCTAAAACAAACAAAAACGTCACAAATCTGATAAACAACAAACAGATAGAAAACAGAGAAAACTATTCATCAAAATAGACGGAAAAAGTGAAAAATAGCAAATAGCAGAAAACTGTAAAAAGATATCCAAAATATCCCCCAGAGGACACAGAACACTTCATGACACAATACTCCACACTAACAATCCCGAGATGACATCGCAATATATCTTCCTTAAGTGACTTATGGTTTCTCCCGGGGACTGTTACCACTTACAAGATGTTTGCGTCATTTTGACATTTGGAAATAAACTCTCCTACTGGGATTCGAACCCTCGCCTGAGCGGTTTGCTTCGTAGAAGGCGAAGACCGTACCGCCACATCACCACGACCCTTCAAAACAGAACGAATTAGTTCTGCCCTCGGCAGAATGATTAGTCCGTGAACTAATTCGTTCTGTTTTGAAGGGTCGTGGTGACGTGACGGTACGGTCTTCGCCTTCTACGAAGCAAGCCGCTCAGGCGAGGGTTCGAATCCTAGTAGGAGAGTTTACTTACAAAATGACTACAGGTCTTCTGCAAGAGACACCAGAGGCAACGGATTGACTGATTGTTTTGTTTTTTTCAGATGAATGTATGTACCCAAACCAGCTCGATTACACTATGAAACATGAAGGAATGATTTGTGGTTCCACTGGTCTCCTGCCTTCCATACTGTTACTTCTGGCAACCATGACCCTCCACATCTTCAGGAGCTAAAGCTTAAGTCGGAATGAAGTTGTGCAGGAAACACGTGTCCTTGAAACTATTTTGTGAAAAGTGAATAGTGGTAGCTGCATTAGACCAAAGCATTTTCTCTCCTCTTTTCTCATTCACAAATTCTACCACAAGGGACGAAAAGAGAAAGGCGCTTTTTTTTTTTCTTTTTTACTTCTTTCAACAAAACTGCTCTATTAATCGTAGCCTTATTTATTGAAATGCATGATGTTCAGTTTCCTAAATTCTAAGCGTTTTCAATGCTAACTTCTTCTAGATATTGCCTTCTCCTAGTCGCTAATTAGAACACTTGGGGTCAAGTATAATGTCAAAAGTATCATTATATTCTTGTATATATAGATTTAGGATTTAGTTTAAATCAAAATGTTACAGTGTAGGTTGTAAGTACCATAATGTTAATTTTCTTAATAGGCAGTGGGCAAGTTATGTATGTATGTATATATATATATATATATATATATATATATATATATATATATATATATATATATGTATGTATGTGTGTGTGTGTGTATACGTATATATATATATATATATATATATATATATATATATATACATACATACATATATATACATACATATATATATATATCTGTCGTAAGTGGGAGTAGGAAAAACAAGAGTCTTAGTCTGAGTTTATTCCTGACTAGTTTCGCAGGTATGCTTTCCCAAACTTCATTTGAGAAAGTATACCTGCGAAACTAGTCAGGAATAAATTCAGACCAAGACATCAGTGTTTCCTATTCCCACTTACGCCAACCTGTCAGAAAGTTTCAATGAATATATATATATATTATATATATATATATATATATATATATATATATATACATATATATATATATATATATGTGTGTGTGTGTGTGTGTGTGTGTGTGTGTGTGTGTGTGTGTGTGTGTGTGTGTGTGTGTGTGTGTGTGTGTGTGTGTGTGTGTGTGTGTACATATATACATATATATACATATATATATATGTATATATATATATATATATATATATATATTATATCATATGTATATTTGCAGTTTGTTTACAGTTTTAATAATATATCTGGCATTTCATACTATTTTTTGTTACTAATATTGTATACGAATCAAACCAGTTACTATGCAAGAAGCAGCCACAAGCTGTGATATTATAAAAAGAAGATATGAAGTTCTATCAAAGGACATCTGGCCGGCACTGTGGGTGACAATTTCCAACGTACAATGCCCGTAGTAAGACAGAAAACGGAAGAAATGAAATGGTCGACGCAAGTATGGGGGAAATTAAAGATAGCATAACGGTGTAGAAATTGGAACTGGACATGCACTTAAGGCAAGAAATCCTGAAGATTTCTTGAGGGGATTAATAACAGTAATACAAGAAAATAAGCACACGAAAGACAGACCAGATCTAAAGATAATTGTATTATAAGGAAGGATGGGAAGATGATGGCTGAAGACTGGGATGCTATGCGACATGATGCTTGTTTGGTACACACCAGTATGACAAGGTTCCTCTTCTTGTGTTGAGTGGTTGGGTAGGGTGTGTTTACACGAAGGAAAAATATCAAGGGTCGTGAGATAACAACAGAAAGATTCAAGATGATATGGATGCTGTTATCACTCGACAAACTTGCTGGGACCGATTACCATATCCTTTAGTAGGTAGCATTATTAGTGTGATCGTTTGTTGCCTAATTGACTACTACAAGACCTTGAATAATGCTGTCTTGTAAATTAATGAACCCTTTATCAAGCAGAATAACGTATAGAGTTTCTTTTTCCGATTATATTCAACCAATATTATTCACTTCGGTTTTGGTATGAGGGATTTAATTTCCACCCGTTAATAGGAGATTAATGGTTATTGGGATTGAAGGCAGCTGATGAGAGTAATATCATAAGAACATAAGAATGGAGGAGATTGCAAGAGACTCTAAGGCCTACACTAAGCAGTTCCATGTCCCTCACCACCTATTATCTCTATCCATAAGGTTATCTAATCCTCTTTTACAACAATCAATTATTTCAGCGCTCACGACATGGCAATTAAATCTATTTCATTCGTTAACTATCCTGTTGGTAAACCATGTGTTGCTCATTTCCTTCTAACCTACATTTGTCCAATTTAAATCCATTACCACGATTCCTCCCCTGCTGTCTTAATATGATGACCTTGTCTGCATCACCCTTGTTAAAGCCCTTGACCCACTTGAACTCCTACATTAGATCACCCGCATTCTTCGTCTTTCCATAGAGTGTAAATTAAGGTGCCTAAGGCTGTCTTCTTATGGTAAATGTCTGGTAAAAGTTTGAATATATTTGTTATTTCATATACAGGCCTTGAGGGAAGGAGGTGGCTGACTGAAGCCCTTAAACATCTGGATACATTGCCAGACGTATGAAATGTGTGAGTTTATGTAAAAGGCATCTGTAAACAAATCCACATACAGACATACCTTCAGACACACCATCTGAAGTGTGCATTTCTAGGTACAATCGATGTCGCTGACTTTAAACTTGAGAGATTATTTGACGTAAAGAGTGAAAAGGTAATACAATAAATGGTACACAGTCCTGTGGGCTGGCACTCCGTCCCCAGACAAAGCTTGGGGTCTAGATTCAGTCCTAGAATGTGGCTATTTCTGGTTTTCTAATTGGGGCAGAGTTCCTATAAAGTGTGCGTGTTTTTTTATCTATCTATCTATCGATATATCAAAAGTCTATTTGCCCTTATAAGGGAGGCACCAAGCCACCTTTCCTAGTTCCATTCATCACCCAATTGTTTCCCGTATATCTCAGGGTGCGTTTCCACCAGGCGAATCAATTCAAATCATGCCGATTCGCCTGGTGTAGTAAACGGTTACACTGAAACTACCGTGGCGAAGCAACACGATTCATGAATCGCGTTGATTCTTCATGAATTGAATCTATTCGATTCGCTTGGTGTAAACGCAGCCTTGGCTCCTCATGGAATGATGCGACATCACTTTCACACCCGTGCATGTGGCAGTTCTACACAAGGAAAACTATCGGGTACACAGGAACAATTGTCCTGCTATGTCGGAAAATAAGTCCTTTCATGTCATAAGTACACCCTCCCCCTTCACCACGCCAATGTATACTCCAAAGGCTTTGTTCGGGATACTGTCTGACAGTTTTAGTCAATTTGTGGGAGTTGTTACTATGATGGAGGAATTAACAGTAATATTTGTAGGGGAGTGAATTGTGACTGGCTGGGTCATGTTGTGTTGTTAGCTGTACATAACTTTTGGGTTTTTGAAACACTCCGCCAATTTTTTGGGGTGCATAAAGTTTAGACTACGGACCCTCTTTATGCCTGTGGTTACTGATTAAGGCTGATTAAAATTGCCTGGTGTCACTGGACTGAGGTGAGGGGGGGGAGTTGTTTGTAGAAAACTGACAAGGCTGTAATCCAAACCGTAATAACACTGTAAATGGTTTTATATCTTTATGTTTGTATATTTTGTATGAAGAGAAACCAACACTGGTTAACTCATCAGTGATGGTCCTTCAAAATGGAAGTCTGAGATAACTGTCTCTCTACTGCCCATCTTCAAAGTCCTTCAACTTCACCTCCATCTGGAGGTGCAACCCCGAGGGGCTGGCATTTTGTCTCTGGACCTGGCCTAAGATCTCTATCAACCTCAACTGTTGCCCACTCCCATTGTGTGTGTGTGTGTGTGTGTGTGTGTGTGTGTGTGTGTGTGTGTGTGTGTGTGTGTGTGTGTGTGTGTGTGTGTGTGTGTGTGTGTGTGTGTGTGTGTGTGTTTTATCCAAGAAGAGTTATCAACTGGCGAGTTAGTTTCTCCTAATCCTAGCAGCTGGTGACATAGCCAAAGGCCCATGCTAATACAACACAGACAAAAGTCCAGCTTTCCTCCCCAGAGAGATCTGTGAGGAAGAGGGCCCGAGGACCATTATCAGCTGCTGTGGGACTACAGCTTCCCAATAAGAGAACCATGAGGCAACAGTCATTATTAGTGTTGATTATTTGTACGAACAGACTTAAAAATTAATAAAACACTAGAAATGACTCCTGGTATTCATTTTGCTACCCATAAAAATAGTGAATTCTCTCCGACTCATTAAGAAACGTGAATGGGAGAACCCATTTGGTAAACATCGTTAAGAACGCCATCCCGTCCGACCTGACCGTCGACAAGGTGAACACTATTCAGAAAACCCTCACTACGGAAATCCCATTAGGAAAAGCACCTACAGGGTAAGAGTTTCAAAATTCCCACTAGAAGTGGTAAAGTTTAGAATTATAAAAGGTCGAAATCAATGTTCCCTCTAATTATTTGCTGTGGGTGTGTGCAGAAATTAGTTTGTGTCCAAACTTTGCCTACTCTGAAAAAGTACATTGCACACCCATGGCAGCAGAGCCATTTCGTTTATAATGAAAGCGCTAGATTTAGAAGAGAGAAAAAAAAAACTATTGTTTGACAGTTGACAAGTTACTATATCTTTAGAGAATGTATGAGTTGATGTTTGGGTGGAACTTCTTTACTGAATGGATTATTATAGCATTTTAAAACCTTGTATGCGCATATCTTTTTTATGTGCGCTAGTTGTTGTAAAACATATGTGCGCACGTACATGCGCACAGCTTAGAGGGAACGCTGGCCAGGATAACAATGCTCAGCGTGGTAAAAGTTAGACTGGCTTAGATCAGGGTGATAAAGGTTGGTAAGATAAAAATCAGGCTGGCACAGGTACATATCAGGCTAATACAATTCCAAAGTTCGTTATTGTGAAGGTCTGAGCTCTTATCCTTGAGGGTAACAGCTGTCGATCACGAGTCCTACACATG
>NC_134814.1:1902149-1904649 GCF_046742065.1 Oratosquilla oratoria
GCCGTAGTAGCAGCCAGGAACTCTACTATTGCGCCACGAGTGCGTGTGTGTGTATGTGTGTGTGTGTGTGTGTGTGTGTGTGTGTGTGTGTGTGTGTGTGTGTGTGTGTGTGTGTGTGTGTGTGTGTGTGTGTGTGTATGTGTGTATTCACCTCGGATCTGCTGCAGTCTCTGTCGAGACAGCCAGACACCACCCTACGGCAGTGAGCTCAGAGCTCATTATTTGTGTGTGCGTGTGTGTGTATGTGTGTGTGGTCTCCATATCATAACAAATAAGGATTTTCAGACAATTTCCCTATGGAAATGCAATACATCTCTTGACACGTTGAATCTTTGACTTCCAAGATGTGCTCAGCATAAGCAAGAAACATCATCTAGTCGTCTTTGTGCTCACATCTATAAAAAAAAGATTACTTTCACTTCAGATAACCAGAAAAAATGCAATGCCGAATTTGACCTTTATTTGGCTTTTGTACAACAGAAAAATAAACTAATAAAACTGAGAAGGACCAGAAGAGGAAGCACGAAATACGTTGCTTACAAACAGGATATGACGTCATGCATTACTCCCGCCCGGTTCTGGAACGACTTGGTGTCTTCTGATACAGATCAACGATAAGCAGCGAAGGTTAGGGCCAATCAGGAGGACCACCGTGAGGCGAGGGATCTGGACACAATAGGAACGCGCGATAACCAGCGAACGTTATCTCGAGATTTTGAAATACCGCTTTCTGCCCGCCACCGGCGTCGCCAGTCTGAGACGAACTGTGCGGTGCTGTGCTGGACTTCCGACATAGTCTTGTTCCGTGTGCCTCAGGTCTTCGAAGACTCTTAGCTTTGGTCTATCCCCAGGTAATACGCTTCTCCAACAAACATTTCTGAAGCGGTAGAGAGTTACTTGGAGAGATCGACTGCCGTCGCGTGGTCTAAAGCGCCTCTGGTGGGCAAACCGGCCTATTCAGAATCTCGTCAATGAAGCTGTTTGTGGGCACTTCCCCAGGACAGTGGCTGCGCAATTTGTGTATTTTGTTTTGATTAAGGAAGAGCCATTTCATTCGCCTGGACGAGCGACCTGAGGTCTGAAAGAGGTCTTGGTCGAGCGGGACCCCAGTCTGATCTCAGCTTATGAGAACCGTCTGTCCTTGGCTATAATAAAGCGAACAAATGCGACACCGTGTTGGGTGATTGCATCACATGGGGTCCCCTGTGTGTGCAGAGAGCCCATGTTCTGCATACACACACACATTTACACACACACATTTACACACACACACATTTACACACACACACACACACACACACACACACACACACACACACACACACACACACACACACACACACACACACTTGTGGCGCTGCTGGTAAAGTCCCCGGCTGCCACTACGGAGGTCCGGGTTCAAATCCCGCCCAGTGCTGAATTAATTTCAGTATCGCTGCACTATCGTTATTCCAATTCTCGTGTGTGTGTGCGTGTAAGGTCACAGCATTACCCATAGATCGGTCATATATGAGCTCTGAGCTCTCTTCCGGGAGGGAAATAGCTGTCGATTACGAGTCCAACATGTGATCCAAGACCATGGTGAATTTATATATATATAATACGTGTGTGTGTGTATATGTAACATAAACCACATTAAACACGTGACTGATGGTATTCGTAGAGACAACTGGGATATGAAATAAAGTAGGAACAAGCGTTTTCGTCTATCAAGCCATCTTCAAGGTCGAAGAGCATTGTTCTATGAGGAAATAAAGGGTGGGGCATGGTTACAGAATTACTGGGCTAAGTAATACATTTTTTAATTTGATTTCCTAAATGCAAATGTAAAATTTCTCCGTTTTCTTTATTTCAGAATGAAGCAACTGTTACTACTTTTAGGAAGCTTCCTGCTGGCCTTGAGAGCAGGTAAGTGATTTTTTTATTTCCTTCAAAATGAGTTGAAAATACCCAACATCCACACCCTCCTGATAACTGAGTAAATCCTTTGGACTTGATTTTAAGATGGCTTACCCCTGAGGGACCTATGTATTTTGAACGATTTGGCTCAAACTTGTCCCAGAGGGGAAGGTGTACGGAGGAGGCTGCAAGGTGTATCTGAGGAACCTGGACCAAGGGCATATGCTCGTGGGGCCCAGCCAAATGTGATGCCCTGGGTGGATTTTTGCACCTTTGCCTCTGGCGTCCACACCTTTGGCCTGAGTGGTGTCCAAGTCCAAATACACAGGGGGACTTGTGGCCCTCCACCTGTGGGTGAGATAGTGGCCAAGTCGAAGTAGGGGGCCACAATGAGGCCCCAGAACCCTTAAGGCAGGGGTTCTCAGCCTTGCTTGGCCCATACTTGGCCCATGCACCCCTTTCACCATTTATCAGAATGTCATCCCCCTCCCTCCTTCCCAAGATTGTCTGTTTCAAATGGTGCATTCTGAATAATATACAAATATTATTAAAATTCCTTTTTTTTTTCCAAATTAGTATATATACATTTACAATTTTACAC
>NC_134814.1:1909649-1914649 GCF_046742065.1 Oratosquilla oratoria
TTTGCATATTTATATATATTCATTTATCTTTATTTTTATCTGTTTTTTTGTTTTGTTTTTTCACTTACCATTATTGTTGTTTTCTTTCCAGAGGGTTGGGACGAGAATCACAAGTTCTACAATTGCCACACGCAGAGGGACTTGATGGAACACCGCATGCCCGACAACCTGGACAACCTGGTGGCTCTCATCGAGAAGTGGGAGAGGACAGAAGCTTACAAGAGCCCGTACGACATGGCCAATGCACTTCTTAAAAGGTACGGGAAGGGGACCTCTCCCCGGTCTCTCAACCACCCGATCCATCCTCGTAACACACATGATTAAACACTGTAGTATGTGCGACACAGTGGGCTGGACACTGCGTACGAATGGAGGCAGGCTACCAAAGAAGGTGATGGAAGGAGGAGTAGAGGGCAGACGACCAGTAGGGAGACCCAGGTACAGGTGGATGGATGGAGTAAAGAATAACGTGGAGAGGGTGGCACCAAGAGAGGACTGGAAAGAATTGACAGAGGATAGAACCATCTGGAGAGGCATAGTGAAAGTGGTGAAGGGCCGTCCGGCCTGACAACCAACAGAGTAAGAGTATGTGCGACACAACACGCACTCTACTAACACAAATTCTTTGTGGCACAGACCCAGAGGAAGAGGAACCTCTGTGGCATGCGATTGCATTTTTAGTATCGGATCCTCTCTTTTAAGGTCCCGTCAGTATCCTCTTTCTTTGTAATCCTTAGTAATGTCCCAGTAGCTCGCTTCCGATCAGATCACCGCCCTGCGAAGAAATCAATTTTGCATACAAGACGCTTACATGAGCACACTACACAGACGACACGAAATACATACTGATAAACACACGCGTGCGCACGCACTTATGCATGCATGTATATATATATATATATATATATATATATATATATATACATATATATATATAGGAAAGGTAGGGAACCGTTGGTCTCTTCCTCTACTGTGAATTTAATACTTTGGTCTACATTGTTCAGTTGTTCCAGTAGGTTTCTTGTGTTGTTTGTTTTGTGTGAAATGAAGAGGATGTCGTCAACATAACGGTACCACTTGGAGTTATCTGGGATGATATGTAGAAAATGGTCCCTTTCCAAAGTCTCCATGTAGAGCGATGCTGCCACCGCACTCAATGGAGACCCCATTGGAAGCCCTTCATGTTGCCTGTATTCCTGTTTGTTAAAAACAAAAGAACCAAACTTTATGCACTTTTCTACTAACTCCAAGTAGTCACGCTTGTTGATGGGTAAGTTGTCGGTGTCAATGTGTTGTACTGTCTCTTTAACAGCCCGAAGGGCACCATCTATTGTTACGTTTGTGTAGAGGGAAGTGATGTCAAGGCTTACCAGGTGTTGGTCTGTGAAGTCAAACTGAACACATTTGACTTCACAGACCAACGCCTGGTAAGCCTTGACATCACTTCCCTCTACCCAAACGTAACAATAGATGGTGCCCTTCGGGCTGTTAAAGAGACAGTACAACACATTGACACCAACAACTTACCCATCAACAAGCGTGACTACTTGGAGATAGTAGAAAAGTGCATAAAGTTTGGTTCTTTTGTTTTTAACAAACAGAAATACAGGCAACATGAAGGGCTTCCAATGGGGTGTCCATTGAGTGCGGTGGCAGCATCGCTCTACATGGAGACTTTGGAAAGGGACTATTTTCTACATATCATCCCAGATAACTCCAAGTGGTACCGTTATGTTGACAACATCCTCTTCATTTCATACAAAACAAACAACACAAGAAACCTACTGGAACAACTGAACAACGTAGACCAAAGAATTAAATTCACAGTAGAGGAAGAGACCAACGGTTTCCTACCTTTCCTAGACGCTGTCGTCATCAGTTCGGACAACATATATATATATATATATATATATATATATATATTTTTTGTGTGTGTGTGTGTGTGTGTGTGTGTGTGTGTGTGTGTGTGTGTGTGTGTGTGTGTGTGTGTGTGTGTGTGTGTGTGTGTGTGTGTGTGTGTGTATCTATAAATGTATAAATGTATGTATTCATATATATATATATATATATATATGTGTGTGTGTGTGTGTGTGTGTGTGTGTGTGTGTGTGTGTGTGTGTGAGTGTGTGTGTATGTATACATACATAAAAATGTGATGCTTTGGGCATTTGGAAAGAATGGGTGACGAAATCAATTGCAAAAACTGTGTAGAAGGCAAAGGTGGATGGAATGACCTTGAGGGAAGGGCCGAGAAGAAGGTGGATAGATGGACGGGTGTGGCGTGGGCCTTGAGTATAAGAGGAATGATTGTGGAGCATGGATGGGAGGGGACACTAGATAGGTGTGAGTAGAGAGTGATTGTGAATGGATGATAAACTAACCATAGGAATTTATTTTTGTCTCACTCCTGAGCGGGCAAAGGTGGAGGATCGCCACGTAATGAAATTGTGTGGCAAACCAGATTCATGTGTTGGGATCTACTGTGGAGGAAAATTGTCGTGCTGCATTGCTTCTGACCCATGCAGTGGGCTTGGGGTAGGTGCGGCTCTTCATCCACAAGGAGCTATAATGAAAATGAAAACAAATTAGTGTTGGATGGTTGTGGAATGGATGAAGGTGTGGGTACATACCTTGGCTGGGTACATCTCTTACGACGGGGAAAAGGCTTTTTGATATATATATATATATATATATATATATATATATATATATATATATATATACATACACTGAATGGTTTCCATTCTTGATAGCGTATTGGGCTAAGTCACTGCCGCTTTGTCACGGGCGAGCTGAGTTCGAGTCCTCGGCTCGACCACGTTTCAATTTCCAACGTATGCCTCCTTCGAGCTACTCTCAGTCTCGACTGCGATGGCATGGAATTAAAAGTGATTTGTGGTTGAAAAGATATATATATATATATATATATATATATATATATATATATATATATATATATATATATATATATGTATATACATATATATATACACTATGGACCAAACCACTCGTTACAATAACGTCTTTCAAATTATCAAACCCGGC
Organism: Oratosquilla oratoria; assembly: GCF_046742065.1. Classification (NCBI taxonomy): domain Eukaryota; kingdom Metazoa; phylum Arthropoda; class Malacostraca; order Stomatopoda; family Squillidae; genus Oratosquilla; species Oratosquilla oratoria. The sequence goes on from NC_134814.1 coordinate 1,912,695, forward strand.
ATTCGCCAAGGTTCGATCCGGGTCCCCTCAGAGTGTGAGTTCATAGCGCTACCAATAGTACCGTCACAAAACACCAAACGTACCGTAATCTGGTATGATCTTATAACATAGAATGAGAATGATTACCATCTGCCATCGTAATAATTCAGGTGGTGATACACTAGAAGTTTCTCGCTAGCATGCTACTTGGTTTTGCTACCTCGTATGAGTAGAAACGACTTCGGTTGCGATCTTTTGTTTTACAATTTTCCAAACGTCAAATTACTTTTGCGTCATGTAATGAGAAGCTGAATAACGAACTAGAGAAGTTAAACCTAGAATACGAATGTTAGACACATTGTTGAGATGTTCTTACCAAAGTCTAGATATTGTAACCAAAGTCGTTCTTACTCAAACTGTAGATGTGTTGTTTGTGATCTACATTGAGTTTAGAGGCGTTGAGACAAACCAAGTTGTGGTTTCTGATCTTTATTCTCTCCATCAAGACTAATCTACATTTTCGAAGCATTCCCCGAGGTAAACCCAATGGTACTGTTTATATGCACATGGCAACTGTTGCCACAACAGAGAGCTATATACAATTCATTCTCTACTATCTATACCTACTCTATTTCTGCAATGTACAGTGCATGAGATGAGTATGGACACTCAGTATTTATGCATAAGTGATTGATGTACAAGCAATGAAGACACATGTAGAAAAATTGTATATTGGTCGTATGTTGATATTTCAGTTGGCAATGTCCGACACAGGTTTACAGACGCTCGGCCCAGTTGACCGCGTGAGGTCAGACGCGCTTGGGTCAAATGCCCGCTGTGAGGTCGAACATAATAGGTGGTCCCTTGGGAGTTCTCTGGAGAGGTCGGAGGTTCCATCCTGTATTAATGCGTGCGTGCGCGCGTGTGCACGCTAGGTATATAAAAAATTGAATATTCCCTTCAATCATCTTGCAACAAAACATGGTAGCAGAAAGAAGTACCATGTTAGCCTAGTGTGCCACCAGCTTTATGGAAATTATCACTAGTGTATGTATGCATGTGCGTCCGAGCGTGTACATATGTTTTTATATATGATATGTGTATTTTTTTCAGATATAAGCATGATGGTGTCATATACAGGGCGAACCAGATTCCTGAGTGGGCGCAAAGGCAAACCAGGGAGAAGGGGAAACAGGACGTGTGCAAGCGGTTTGTGTCGCTGTTCGAGACAGTGCCCGAAGACATGTATGAACCCAGGGAAGAGGTGGGTGGTGCCCCATCATTGAAAAAAAAAAAAAAAAAAAAAAAGAACAAAAAAAAAAAAAAAAAAAAAAATCTGAGGTATTTGGTTAAGCCGGAATACATATTGTCAGTTGTTAGAGTCGATTAAATAGACATCTTTCTGGTGGTAATAGTGTAAGGAAAAGACATATTTTCTTTGGCAAAAGGAGCGGCTTCCTATACGTATATATATATATATATATATGTATACATATATACATATATATATATATATATATATATATATATATATGGAGGTGAGGTGGCAAAATGAAACGTTAGGCTAGAGTATGGAGCTTTATTCAGAACCAGACGTTTCGACCTCTTGGGCCTTCCTCAGAGGAATGTGCCAAGAGGTCGAAACCGGTTCTGAATAAAGCTCCATACTCTGGCCTTAACGTTTCATTTTTCCACCTCACCTCCATATATTATATATATATATATATATATATATATATATATATATATATATATATATTATATATATATATATATATATAAATATATGTATATATAATATATATATATATATATATTATATAGTATATATATAAATATATATATATATATATATGTATATATATATGTATATATATATATATATATATATATGTGTGTGTGTGTGTGTGTGTATACGAGTATATTATATATATATATATATATATATATATATATGTGTGTTGTGTGTGTGTGTG